>NW_027526295.1:148902492-149036901 GCF_048455015.1 Haemaphysalis longicornis
GGACCAGTACAGTAGATGCACGTGCCTGCAACAACATTTGCGCTGATTGCCCTCAGACTAAATTTTTTCAACCCCCCAGTGAATCCGAGATGGTTGGCGTCTTTCAAGATCTAAAAAATAGCAGTGCCTGTGACGTCGATCGCTTGCAGATGAAGCCAGTAAAGAATGTATTAGATATCATAGCACCAGTTCTCGTTCACATATACAGGGTGTCCCAGCTATCATGCACCAAGTTTTAAAAAAAGAGTAGTGGCGTAACTCGAAGAAAATCTATTGGATAATGTTTGCAGTACTGTGAAGAAGCGGTGACTAATTTTTTCGTTAATGAGACTTAACTAATTATTTCTAATTAATTATCTAACTCGATAATTACTGTCCTAATCACTGAAGTGTCAATGAGGCATTTGTAGGTATCGACGAGGGGCATCTAACTGCGGTATTTTCAGCGACGAACTAATTGCATACTCATTTATTCTGGCTGATAAAGAAAACCCGCGAAATATGAAAAATACCACGTGACGGCGCATCCGCGCGCCTTGTAAAGCAGCGTCCCCAAATAAGCTGATTGAAAGCAACTGCTTCCGGTGTTACTCACCCGAAGAGACAGCGCATCAACTTGATAAGGCGCGTGTGCAGATAAGGCACAAACTCGGTGGCGATTTCTTCTTTCTTTCTTTTGTTTATTTCATTCTGGCTAACTCAGAGACAGCCTGTTTCAGGGCGTTGCTTTACGATGCGCGCGGACGGGCCGTCACGTGGTATTTTTCATATTTCGCGGGTTTTCTTTATCAGTCAGAATAAATGTGTACGTAATTAGTTCGTCGCTGAAAATACCGCAGTTAGATGCCCCTCGTGGGTACCTACAAGTGCCTCATTGACACTTTCGTGATTAGGACAGTACTTCGCGAGTTAAATAATTAATTACAATTAATTAATTAGGTCTCATTAACGAAAAAATGCTGCCCGCTTCTCCACAGTACTGCAAACATTATCCACTAGGTTTTCTTCGAGTTACGCCCTTACTCTTTTTTAAAATCTTGGTGCATGATAACTGGGACACCCTGTATAATTTGTCACTGTCGTCCGGAATATTCCCTGACCAAATGCAAGTTGTAAAAGTTTCGGCACTATATAAAAAAGGTGACAGAACCGCCTTGCCTAACTACAGGCCAATCGCAGTACTACCAGTCTTTTCCAAAGGTCTTGAAAAAATTATCTTTAACTGCATATCAACATTTCTTGAAACAAAAATCTTTGAACTAGTTCCCAGTATGCCTTCCGAAAAAACAGATCAACTCAGCTTGCACTAATAGACCAAAAAGAATTTATTTTAAATAACTTTGAAAAGCGATTACTAACACTAGGAGTGTTCATTGATTTCACCAAAGCCTTCGACTCCATCAATCACGAACTTAAGAAGCTATTACATCACGGTATTCGGGGCGTAGCATTCGATCTAATCAAATCGTACCTAAACTCTAGACAGCAATACGTAGAAATGAACAACATCCGCTCGCAGATACAATCAATTCACACGTGTACCACAAGGAAGCATCCTATGCCCTCTACTTTTGAATATTTACAAAAATGATCTAGTAAACATAGACACCAGCACAAAATATATAATTTACGCAGACGACACCACGTTACTATTCACAGCAAATGATGCTCATGATCTTGCCTCGACCGCGAATGCGATTTTAGAGAAACTGCGCTTGTGGTGTATCGATAACGGTCTTAAAGTTAACACCGAAAAAACGAAAGCAATAAGTAGGCTTCCCAAAAAATAGAGCTCCCACCCGTGCTGCTCCAGGCAAAATAAGCAACAAAAGATAAAAAAAAAGATGCGCGCTCTTCCAGCAGACGGCACGCGAGCAGTTCGAAGGCGGGAAAATTGAATTGCATCGAAGAAACCTCCATTAAATTCATGAAGGCAGGAGCAAGAGGTTCAGAGAAGAGCATTGGCGAAGGGAGCGGGGAGGTGAGACAATTATCGTATTTCGATGACATTTGCAGTGAACCAAGCGGATACGCGGTCAACTTTTGCCACCACCGGTTTTCTGTACCTCAGAACTCGCGTGCTTTAAATGCGTACATCCAAGACCTTTTCCTTAAAAATTGTGAACCCAATCCACAGTCGGGGTGAGGGTGTCCAGACATGACATATGTTAAAGGAATTTTATCTCATCATTTGGTAAAAAAAGCTCCGAGAACGTTTCGGTTACTCTGATACACACATACTGTTTCGGTTGCAACCTTAAACCTTCTCTTGTTTAAAGTTAACTCTAAACACGACCGTTAATTGCTGAGTCGTTCAGGGACTTGAATCGGTGTGGAACCTCAAAACAAACGCTTAACGCTCGAACTAAGTGGGCCATTTCTTCTGTGGACGGGAAGTGGAATAAACTAGTCTTTAGGTTCCCCAACTCAGGTGTGCGTTTATCCCTCTCCCTCTCCCCCCCCCCCTCTCTCACACTTTTCGGTGCGCGTCTCCCTCTCTTTCTGTCTCGTCGGACCCTATCGGGGCCGCCGTAGCCATTACCACATCTACTCATCATCAGCAGCCTATCTACGCCCACTGCAGGGCAAAGGCCTCTCCCATTAATCTCCAATTACCCCGGTCCTGTGCTAACAGCGACCAATTTATCCCCGCAAACTTCTTGATCTCATCTGCCCATCTAACTTTCTGCCGCCCCCTGCAACGCTTGCCTTCTCTAGGGATCCACTCTGTTACCCTTAATGACCAACGTTATCTTGCCTTTGTATTACATGCCCTGCCCACGTCCATTTCTTCTTCTTAATTTCTACTAATATGTCCTTAACACGCGTTTGTTCCCTGACCCACTCCGCTCTCTTCATGTCCCTTAATGTTACACCTATCATCTTCCGCTCCATTGCTCGCTGAGTCGTCCTCAATTTAAATTGAACCCTCTTAGTGAGCCTCCAAGTTTCTGCCCCGTAGGTGAGTACCGGTAAGATGCAGCTCTCATACACTTTCTTCTTCAGCGAGAATGGTAGGATGCCGTTCATTATCTGAGAATGCCTGCCGGATTCACTCCATCCCATTCTTATCCTTCTAATTATCTCTACCTCGTGGTTGGGACCCGGGGTCACAACTTGGCCTAAGTAGGTATATTCGCTTACCACTTCCACTGCCTCGCCACCTACCTCAAACCGGTGTGCTGTCCCGAGGTTATTGATCATTACTGTAGTTTTCTGAATATTAACCTTCAGGCTCACGGTTCTACTCTGTTTGTCCAGTGCGGTAAGCGTGCTTTGCAATTCGTCCCCCGAGTTACATAGCAAGGCAACGTCATCAGCAAATCTGAGGTTACTGAGGTATTCTCCATTAACCCTTACTCCCACCTGTTCCCAATCCAAAGTTCTGAATACTTGTTGTAAACATGATGTGAATAACATTGGAGAGATTGTGTCGCCTTGTCTGACGCTCTTCCTTATAGGTATTTTACTGCTCTCCTTATGGAGGATGATGGTTGCTGTGGACCCATTGTAGATATCCTCTAGTATTCTTACATAATGCTCATCTACCCCCTGGTTCTGTAATGCCTGAATGACAGCTGAGGTTTCGACTCAGTCAAATGCTTTCTCATAATCTATGAAGGCTATATATAATGGTTCTACCACTACTACTACTACTACTACTACTACTACTACTACTACTATAGGGGTTCCACATATATATGGAGCGTATTCCATACCCATACTACCTGGATCGTTTTTCGAAGCTCAACTCCGTCATTAGGCAACTGCTTTCACAAGGAATTAGAAGCCGTCGCACTCTGCGAAGGTGGATGTGGTCACCCCTTCACAGAGATTCCTGGAGCACACGACATAGAGGTGACACAGAACGTCGGAAAAAGGTATGACCAAATTTTTATTTCTCTCGAGCGTGGACGGTCGTCATCCCCAAGAATTTTTTTTTCTTCTCAAACACGATATATCCGTGGTTGAACGCGGTTAACGCAAGTCTTTCGAGCGAAAACTCGGTTTTCATGCTAGAGCGTGCATTGAACGCCTACTGAATTGCTCGGCAGGGCAAAACAGAGACGCTGCTCTGGTCAGTGCCGCTGCCAGGGCGAACGCCCAGATAACTTTTATGCGGCCAATGCCTTCTTACATCGTTTTCTGATGGCACGCGTCTTTGCTCTTTCCCCCTATCCGCCTCTCGGCCCCCGTCCCCTTGGAGCAAACGAAGGAATAGACGCTTCCGCTGGGGAGGCCGCCGATACAGGAAATTGATCCAATCGATGGCTGAGGCGTGGTAGGTGTTGCTTCCGTTGGCGCCGCGAAACAGCACGAGGAACTAGCTTGACCTTGACTACAGGAAGCTGTTGCTTGAAGGTCAAAGAGACGCTAACAGGCGTTTCGTGGGATTCTACTTGGAGCAATATTGTTTGCTTAAAATGCCGTTGAAGCGGATTTCAAGATTGAGGCTTGTGGCACGGAGCCATGCCATGTATCTTGGCCCAAACAGTATGGCAGCCGAACACATAAATAATTCGACCTGCTTAAGTTAAGATCGATGAACACAAACAGTGTTTCGTGGTCTTTGTCAGCATGATCAACCTGGCCTAATTTTTGTCCCGTTCAGATGAAGCGAAACCGAACAGGAATGAAATATCTTGAGCCAGAGCCCGAACGCCAACCAAGGCACTCGGCACCACACACGAAGAGCCCGAAAATGTGCCCCAAGTTATCTGGATCTCAGAATTATGGCAAACGAGGTTTCTTGCCTCAAGGTGACAATGAACACAGATGAACACAGATACCCGATAGAACTGTTGAAAGAGGTGCTCAGCAAGAGAGAGAGAGAGAGAGACAAACATTTATTATACTGGTGAGCAGGAGGATGTTCGTAGGGCCTCGACCCAGTGAGAGGCATCCTCATTCCAAGATGCCTTGGAGCTGGCTGGCCGTCCGGGCCCGTTCCACCAGTCGGCGCTGGTCCGAGAGCTCGGAGCTGGTCAGCTGCTCCACCCACTGCTCAAGGTAGGGTTGGGATTTGGGGTTAGAGTGGGGATCCATTGGCACTCCCATACCACGTGGTATATGGTACCAGCAACAGGGCAGAAGTTACAGGTGGCAGGTTATTGGGTGGGGTACATAGCGTTTAGTAGGGTGTTATGAGGATACGAATTGGTTTGTAGGCGCCGGAAAGTGGTTTCTTCGTCGCGCGTTAATTCTGAATGAGGTGGCGGGAAGCGACGGCGGTCGTTTTTGTAGTAAGCTAAGATTTCGGTGTACGTGTGGAGTGGTGCTGGCTTTGCAGCAGTTCGGTCGTTGGTTTCTCCCTCTGAGGTAACGGCCCGGTATGTATGAGCACGGGCAGCGGCGTGTGCCGCCTCGTTCCCTTGGAGGGACTGGTGGCCGGGTGACCAGATGATATTAATTTCTGGTAGTCTTCTTACTTGACGAAGAAGGTACAGTGCGGGTTGAGATATGCGGCCCATTTAAAAAGTTTCTGCAGGCAGTCTGTGAGTCAGTTATAACAGTAAGAAATTCCTCGTCTGTTGTTGCAGCAAGGGCGATGGCACACTCCTCAGCAGTCTCGATGGAAGTGGTGAGAACGGTCGATGCTGCCAGTTCTGTGCCTTGCGTGTTAACGCACAGGCTGCATGCGCTTTCTGATGAGGGTACGGCGATGCATCTGTGTATCGAGTGCATGATAGATGGTGATTGTCCTTATGAATTAATCGAGCTCGTGCCGTGCGCCGTTGTTTGTTGAAAACCGGGTGCATGTTTCGGGGTAGAGGGGCTACGCGGATGTGTTGCCGAATGTCTGCTGGGATTCGAATCTTCTGATCTTGACGTGGTGGAACGTTGTAGTGTAGACGGAGAAGTGTCTCTCTTCCCGTGGGCGTGATCTGTACTCGGCGTATCTGAGATGCATGGTGGGCCTCTTGTATTTCTTCCCAGGTGTTGTGGACCCCTAGCTCCAAAAGTTTCTTGTTTGCCGTGCTGATTGGGAGCCCCATAGCGGTCTTATAGGCCTGGCGTATGGTGGCGTCGAGTTTCCGTATTTCGTGTGGTCTGAGGGCCAGGTATGGCGTGCCGTACGCTATCCTGCTGATAAGAATGGCTTGGACCATGCGTAGGGTGTCGTGTTCGCGAAGTCCGAAGCGACGATTGGAGACGCGGCGGATGATGCGCATGAGCTGGTTAAGTGTGCGCTATAAGTGTGGTATGGCTTGCAAGCCAGATCCGTCTCTAGGTATTATGAGGCCCAATATCCGAAGGTGGGGGACGTTAGGGACAAGGTGATTATTTATATATAATTCTGGCTCTGGTATTCTGTGTGCGGTGTTGCGGGTAGTTCTCTTGCTGAGCGCAAGTAAACCGGACTTTTCGGGGGCGCACTCCAGTCCTCTGGATTGGAGATATCGTTGGGCGGTGTCAATTGCCATTTGAAGTGCCTCTTCCTGATCTCCGATTGATCCAGTGGGTGTCCATAGCGTGAGGTCGTCCGCGTAAAAAGCGTGTCGGAGATGCGGAATATCTTGGAGCAAGGGTGAGAGGTCCTTCATGGCAAGGTTAAAGAGTAGGGGTTAAAAAACCGAGCATTTAGGTGTTCCTTTGGGAATTGCTGGAAAAGGGTCAGATCGCAGATGGCCGATGCGCACAGTAGCGGTTCGGTTGGTAAGAAATGCCGCGACGTAGTTGTAAAGTCTGGGCCCGCAGTTGGTAGTAGCTAGCCCTTGTAGGATGGCTTGGTGTGTGACATTGTCGAATGCCCCTTTTATATCAAGTGCGACAATGGAATATTTGTGGTTGTTTGAGAATTTCTTTAGTATGTCTTCTTTAAGCTGTAGCAGGATGTCTTGGGTGGAGAGATGGGGCCGAAATCCATACATGGTGGTTGGAAAGTTGGAAAGCAGATTTTCGAGGGCGATGGGGTCCAGATTGCGCAGAAGTTTGTTGGGGATCTTATCCTGTCCAGGAGTGGTGTTCCTTGTTAGGCCGTGTATCGCGGCTTCAATTTCTTGAATGGTGAAAGGCGTATTCAGCTCTGGGTTCGGTTGACCAGTGTACTGCTGTGGCGGCAGTGCCTGTGTCGTGGGCTGCAATTTAGTTTGTTTTTCACAACTCTTGCACGGATGGTGGCGCAAGCTTATTCATTTTATTTGAATGATGCGTAGCAAATCCGCGACAAACGTATCATAGCCAATGAAGAGTCGTGAATAACGTGGTCATAGTTTTTCACTAGTCGTTTATAAGCTTCAAAACTTGACCCTGCCTATTCACTCTTACTGCCGAACATGTTTTTCTCTAATGCGACCAATTTTCGAGCGCTAGGCAGGTAGTTTGATTAAACGCATGAGGCTGAGCCTTTTCACTTCATTTTTAGATGCGACGGCATCTCATTCAGTCGCCTTGTCCCTGCATCCGGCGTCGGCGTTGTTGTCGGCGTCCGCCCCTCCCCCATTCTCCTCGCCGCTTGAGCTGCGCTCTCCGCCGCTGACCCCTTCTCCTCTCCGATAGCGAACACTCTCTCGCGAGGGGCATGGGATTGGATTCGAATGGATTGGCTTGGCTTGGCTTGGATTGGATTGGATTGTATTGGAGTGGATTTGGATTGTATTGGATTAAAGTGGATTGTGTTGGATTGTGTTGCGTCATAGCCGCGGCAGGCGCACTGGCGCCGGCGCGTCCCCTCACCGTTATGCGCGCTATAAAACGCGGTGCCTGAGCCGCTCCGCTCCATCGTCCAGCGCCGTTCCTCCGCTGTCCAACGCTGCAACGTGAACCCCCTATGCGTTTCATCTACACAGGGGTTCCCGCGAGGGGAGGTGGGAGTTTTTTCCCTTAAAGACCCCTTGCAGAGTATTACATAAGGGGTGGGAACATAAAAACTGCGCAGAAAACATTTTTACCCTAGCGTGAAAGGTGATTAGGAATCCAGTTTGTGAACGTGGAAGTACAAGTAATAACAGGAATGTCGCCTGGAAGGCCATTTCAGTCAGCAGCTGCGCGAGGAAAAATGACGTGGAGAAAGTAACAGTGCGTGCACGTAAGCTTGGGAGTTGAAGGGGATTAACTGTGCGTAGAGGTATGTGTGCTGGGGTAGCAACGCACAGCGGCATGTCCATCGAGCTGTGGAAAAATTTATGAAATAAAGAAATATGGTAAACACAGAGGCGAAATGAGAGGAGGGGTAATTTTAATTCGGCTTTCACTGAAGATACGCTGACGGCATAAGAGTACGAAATATGGATGAAGCTAGCGACGTGGTTTTGGAGTGACTGAAATGCGCCCTGCAGAAAGGTTTGTCGCGGGTTCGAGATTGGGGAAGCATATTCGAGTTTCGTTCTTAGAAGGCTTGTGTAAGCTAAGTATTTTACAGTTTTAGGTGCGTTACGTAGATGACGTTGCAAGAATCCTCGCGTTTTATTTGCCGATGATATGACGTTTATGACATGCAAACCCCGTGAAAGATCTTTGGAGAATGAGGCCCACAGATTTCTAAATATGAATTAACTGTTTGAACAGGAATGTTACTGATGGCAAAAGAAGAAACCAGTGGAGAGCGGCCGTGGCCGAAGGATAAGGTTTTGCAATTGTGAGGTTTAAGATCCATCAGCCAATCTTCGCACCATTGCTTTACATGCTAAAGGTCACTTTGAAGAGCTAGTTGATCAGAAACATTACGAACAGCGTAGCAAATAAAACAATCATCGGCAAACATTCAGCTTTTAGAGGATGATTGAGTTGGGAGATCAGTGGTAAATATAAGAAATAAAAGCGGGCCCAGGAGTGACCCTTGCGGGACGCCTGATGTTACCGTCAGGGAAGTAGGGATAGCATTGTTACGAAAAACAGCTTGAGTGCGGTTACTTAGAAATTCGCGGATCCAATGTACAAAATCGAGGTGTGGAATTAAGTGGTGTTACCGACGGGAGGGCGTCCTCGAACCAGGCTCCGTCCCCTCCATCATGCGTGTGGTAGCGTGGTGGCCAGCAGCCAGCAACGGTGCATTGGTGATGACGACAGGAAGCTGGTTTACTGCATGGCGAGAGATGAGCCGAAGCATTACAGGAGCAATACCCTCCCGGGCGAGGTTATAGTACATTACTCGAGCAGAGTGATAGCATTGAGTCGCTGCTCCAAGACGAAGGACCTTCTGCGCTCGGGGCCCCGCATATTTATGGCCCAAGCTCTAACGGTCAAACAACTCTCCTAGTGCTTTTGCACACGGCACGAACATAGTGCGGTCACACACAACACTCTTTTCTAGAGTTCGTGAGGGCAGGAAGTAGCGGCGCTCGTTTTAGTCTGAAGGAGTGGGGTGAGGAGATATCGGCTGCGGCGTCTGCTCGCCAAGACAAGTCTCTACATGAAGCGTTTGCTGCCGCCGAAGTTTGAATCACAGACAGCGAGACGCCCGTGCACCGGCAGTTCACAGACTTGTTGCGACTTGTCCGGGGCCACTTTCTTACACACCGGGGCACCCTGCAAAACTCTGCATGACGCGCGAACATGGTAGCGGGGCGCAGAAGCGTAACAGCGGAAATGTTTGAAAAGAAGGCGCTTGTGGAGTACTCTATCCTATGCTTTCGCGAAGTCCAGGACAATGGCGTCCGCCTGCACGTTTTACGCTTTCGCGAAGTCCAGGACAATGGCGTCCGCCTGCACGTTTTACGCTTTCGCAAAGTCCAGGACTATGCCATCAGTCTGCACGTTCGAATATAAGTTATACGCAAGGCGCGCGCAAACTCGTGCAGTTGTCTTTTGGGGTCAAAAACCTCGATTATGTAAAAAGGCGGTTTGCAATTTTACGGAAGTTTAACGTTTTCCTAGAGGTCGCTTCAATTGCTAAGGATGCCAAAATTGTTTGGGGATTGTTGATTTTATCATGGTGCACTACACTTTATTTTTCTTCTCGCCCCTATATTTTGTTCTCTAAAAAATTACATTAAACCCACAAGCTCCAACAGGAACAAAGCCAACGCTTTAGCCCTGGTTATCCCTCCCCCACGCCTACTTTTTTAGTACTTGCCAAACACATGGGGGTATCATCATCACAATCCCGGCAAAAGAAGAAGCCTTCAGGAGTCGCAAAGAAAGGCTGGTATTGGTATCTTTTCACCTGCACTTGACTGGGCATTTTCTTTGCGGCTACCCAATTTCACAACAATATTCTTGGCAGAATTTTTGGCGATTGCCCTTGCTATTAGAAAACTCAATGAAGACCATTCGAAAGTGATTATTGTGACGGACTCGCTTTCAGTCTGCTCCACCCTATCTAATCCCAGATTTACCCCTCTAAGCCGAACGCTCTCGATGCTCCTACCACCCTATGTACAAGAAATCCGCCTGGTCTGGGTTCCAGGACACAGGGGTATCCACCTTAATGAAACCGCTGATTATCTGGCGGGTGTGGCATTGAATGGACCGCTGGTTGATGCTGTGCCCCCCATAGCCCAAGTTGTTTCATCCCGGTTTCGCAGGTATAGCTCGTTGGACAGCCTGCACCCAGACAGTATCGCTGGATGCCCAGAAATTGAGCACCTCCGGTATACGTGGAAGAGTGATGTTGTGCAGTCGCGATTGTGCGAGGTCACATTGACCAGCTTTCGCTGCCGAGTGCCCAATTTGAATTTCTACCTTCACCGTGCACGCATAGCGCCTTCGGCCCAATGTGAGTTTTGTCAAGAGGAGGAGACAATCGAACATTTCCTGCTGTCTTGCCGGCGGTTCTCCTCTATCCGAAATCAATTCCTGGAGGTTCCTGTTGTGTCGTGGGCGACGGCGAGCGGCCTCGGCAGCGACGGGAGCGAAGGCCGGCCGCCGGGCCCACCCACAAGCCCAAGAAGAAAGAGTGCGGCCTGCTCGCACCAAGACCAGAACCCAAAGAGAACGTTTATTGTTCGACAAGACGACACCGAGACGCATACGCACGGGACCCGTCACGTGCGACCACAGCAACGACATCTAGTTACAATTAATACAACCAAGCGCACACAGTGAGCGGGCGCTCCACTAGAGGGCGCCACTACACCACATCATCTTCCCGTGCAAAAGAAGTTCGCACACTCTGCGAAATACGCCACTACACCACATCATCTTCCCGTGCAAAAGAAGTTCGCACACTCTGCGAAATACATACAGCATCTTAAATGCACACTCCACATCATTCTCCCGTGCTTTGAAGAATGTCTGCATCTTCCTTTCACTTGACTCACACAACAGGCTATCAGTCGCTCACGACAGTTCTATAAGTCCCCCCAAAAAAACCCGTCCAAAACACTTTCAATGATGATATACGATTCAACACAGACATGACACGTTCAACATGACACAAAGCGTGAACCGAACGTATACCCCTTACTGCACATATTCGCGAAGCCACTGAGGCTGCTTAGTCTTACGGCGCGGACGCGTAGACGTTGAACTTGCATTATTTGACGATCCAGAAGCCCCTTCATTTTCCCTTGTGTTGTCTACATGGCTATTTGGATCTGTTTGTTCACTATTTTCTTCCTGACATTCTAATGGTTCCCGAGGGACAATGGATTCGGACCTTGCACTGGTAGAAACCTCCGACAGATCAGGGTCTGTCTGAACACTGGGGCTTGTCCCTTCTGACAACTGTAGACTAGGGGACTGACTGTCACAAATGTCCAAGTTAGACAAAGAGTACAAAAACTCTTTATGCCTCGACGAGAGTTCAACATTGTCAAAGGAATACGGTGCTGAGCCAACCTCGGTTCCCTTCGGAACGACTGTGAGTTTTGAAGCGTTCCAGATCTTTCCATCACTGAGCTTAAAGGTGAAAGGTGCAACTTGAGCTTGCACTGTCAACGGCTTACTATACTTCAGAAATCCTTGCTTACGGAATTTTACCTTCACGACATCTCCCACCTTTATGCGGGTCGGCTGCGCACCTTTCCTTCTGTCAAAGTACTGTTTAGCTTTATGCTGCTTCGTGAAGACCTGATTCCGAACATGAGGCAGGAAATTGTCCGATTCTGCTGCCTTTTTACGTATCCTGAAGTTGCTAATATCCACTTTGGAACGAGGCTGACGTCCATGCAGCAAAAAAGCTGGAGAAAGACCTGTCACTGAATGTGGTGTGACCCTATACGACCCAAGAAATTGTGTAATGCTTTTCGAAGCATCCTTGCCTTCAAGTCTGGCTACCTGTAAATGTTCTTTGAGAACTCTGTTAAACCGTTCAATCTGGCCGTTAGCCTGAGGGTAATAATTCGACGAGAACACGTGGCGGATACCTTTCTCCTTTAGATACTCTTGCATTTGTTTGGAGACAAACTGGGGTCCATTATCCGTCACTAAAACCTCAGGGAGCCCTTCCCGACTGAAAGACCAGTCCAACAACTTAATGACATCTTCAGTTGAAATGGAATTTGTGCCCAGAACCTCAGGCCACTTAGAGTAGTAATCGACTAGTGTAACAAGAAATCGGGGGTACGACACATCTAACGGACCGACGATGTCCATTCCCAACTTTTGCCAAGGCCCTTCAGGCCATTCCACTGGCTGCAACGGAGCTACATGAGGCTTAGCAGACTTGTCTGCCAGCTGACAAACGTGACAATGCTTTACATGTTCTTCAACATCGCGATCCATTTGAGGCCACCAGTAACGTTCCCGGAGAAGTTGCTTCGTTCGTACTATTCCTTGATGATTTTCATGTGCTAACTCGAGAAATGTAGGTACCAGTACACAAGGAATGACTACACGGTCATCACGCATGAGTAATCCGTCCACAACAGAAAGTTCATCCCTTACATGAAAGTAAGCTGTTAAGTCACTGTGTACCTTTTTCTTATCAGGCCAACCCCTTGACACATACTCTGCTACCTTCTGCAACGTCGCATCGGCCTTCGTTGCCAGCTGCACGGTTTCTTTATCGACTACTGATGTTACTAATGACACTATCTCTTCTTCCTTAACAAGTTCTTGACCGGTCTGAATGGGTAATCTCGATAGAGCGTCAGCCACCAGATTTTCTGACCCTTTGCAATACTCGATGTCAAAATTGTAGTACAGCAGACGAGCTGACCACCGCGAAATCCTTAAAGGTCTCCGACCTGAGTCTCCTGCGGCTAACAACGCAACTACAGCCTGATGGTCAGTTCTAAGTGTGAACCGTCTGCCCCAAAGAAAAATGTGCCACTTTTCGCACGCGAACAAACAAGCCAGCGCTTCGCGCTCTCCCACAGAGTATTTTCTCTCAGTCTCCGACAAAGTTCTAGATGCAAAGGCTATGGTTTCAAGCCGAGAACCATACCGCTGCTGTAGTACCGCGCCAATTCCCACATCAGATGCGTCGGTAGTTACTACTACAGGCAAGTCAGGATTAAAGACTTTCACAACCGGAGAACATGTGAGGCACGCTTTCAACTGATCGAAACTGCGCTGAGCACCATCAGACCAACAAAACGTCTGACCCTTCCTGAGCATGAGGCGAAGTGGTTCAACTATCTCTGCATAGTTCTTTATGAACTTAGCATAGTATCCTGCAAGACCTAAAAATGATTGCAGTGACTTTATGTCCGTAGGAGCGGGAGCATGAACTATAGCTTTTACTTTGCTCTCCAAAGGTGAGATGCCCTCAGCCGAAATCTTGTGACCCAAAAAATCAAGTTCCTTGACCGAAAAAAGACATTTGTCGTTCAACTTCATGCCACTGTTTGCTATACATGTTAAGACTTCAACCAGGCTCGCGTCATGCTCAGCTTGAGTCTTTCCCCACACAAGAATATCATCAAGATAGCAAACAACATTTTTGCAATTTTTTAAGATCTGAGACATCATTTTTTGAAAAACCGCAGGCGCCGACGCCAGACCAAAACACACCCTCTTAAACCTGAATAAACCTTCATGAGTCACGAAAGTAGTTAAGTCCCTACTGCCCTCTTCCAGCAACAACTGATGATAAGCCGACGCCAAGTCAAGCTTAGAAAAACAAACAGCACCATGAAACATCTGCAACAGCTTTTCAACATGCGGTAAAGGATACCCATCAATGATAATTGCCTTATTCGGTTCCCGGAGGTCCACACACAGCCGAATGTCCCCGTTCTTTTTCCGGACGACGACGAGTGGCGAAACCCACTCCGAGGCGTCGACACGCTCAATGACATCATTGTCCTCGAGGCGTCGCAGCTCGCTGGACACTGGATCACGGAGAGCAGGAGGCAATCTTCGTAGCTTAGATGCAACTGGAGTCACACCTGGCCGCCGTTGGATCTTATGCGAGACGTCCTTGACAAGACCCAACTCGCCGTTGAAGAGATGTTCGAAACCCGGGAGCACGTTCACGGGACACTGCACTGCACACACCGATGCTAGTCGACACGTAAGAGACGCACCGTCGATCTGAATGCCCAGTTGCTGGATGGCGTCGAGCCCCAAAAGAGATGTCCCTTTGTCGGTGACGTAGAATGTGACGGAGCAAGACCGTTGCAAGACTTGCACAGGAGCTTGGAATGAGCCGCGGATGCCGATACGTTGTTTGGAAAAATTCCACAAGTTGACGGAAGCCTTGGACAGCGCATGCTGTTTACTGAAGTGACGCTTGAAATCTTCGACAGTCATCAACGACACTGATGCTCCGGTATCGACTAAGAGTTGCATGGTCACTCCGCTGACTTCGGCTTGAACGACTAAGTCCTTTCTTGGAGGATTGTTGACGCTGACTTCAGCTTGGACGACTAAGTCCTTTCTAGAAGAAGTGCTGACTGTTAAGACGGAAGATCTTGCGGGTGCGTTGATCTCCGTGGATGCTGGATGCTCTACAGGTTCCGGTGTCGAAGCGGATCCCGTAGCTTCCTTCGAAGAAACTCGATGCACTGGTGCCGGCTTACGGCACATCGATGCGAAATGTCCCCACTTATTACAAGAGTTGCAGCGCCGATTTCTGGCTGGACAATTTGGAAATGCTGAATTATGCGATTTATTTCCGCATCGCTCGCATAACTGAAGCTTGCCTGCAAACTTCTGCTGAACTGTACCGCGGAACTCTACAGCTGACTGCGGATGGAAACGTCCATCTTGGGGGCCACCATCTTGCCTTCCCGAACCCGGTGGAATGACGTCACGGCCTCCCCAGCTGGCCAGGCCATCTTGAATTCCTGTGCCGCCATCTTGAGCGCGCCGGCCTCCCCGGCGGCCCATGCCATCTTGATTTTCCACGCCGCCATCTTGAGCGCGGCGGCTTCCCCGACTGTCATCTTCCGCGACGCCACCTTCTCCTCGTCGACCTACTGCTTGTACTTGATGATGCGAACCGAAGGCTTGGTTCGCCAACGACAAAGATTCAAAACTCCGACCAATCTCTTCAGCTTTCTCCAAAGACAACCTTTCGCCATGTGCGAGCAGCTTTTCTCTAACCTGGGGGTTAGACGTTCCATGTATGATTTGATCTCGGACGCGCTCCGCGTACGTCAGCCCGAACTTGCAACGTACGGCTTTCTCCTTTAGAGCAGTCACGTATTCTAAAAAACTTTCCCCCCGAAATTGACGACAGCTTGTGAACTCATGTCGTTCAACAAGCGTATTTGTGGACGCAGCGAAGAGCCGGTCCAGCTGCTCCACAAGTTGGTCGAATTTCGAAATGGCCGGAGCCGAGGATGCGGTCACACTACAGTCGGTCGCGGAGTCGGTCACGAAAGGGCTGGTTACATTAGCGTCGGTCACGTTACTGGCGGCGTCCCTCCTTGCTTCGTCCTGCTCCGCCTCAGCAAAATACCTTCGTTGCCCCTCCCTACCCAAAACGCTGACGAGCGCCGACGCGCGTCGTCCGTCATTCCAGTCGCTGCCGCCAGCCGCCTCGAGATGGGCCTGAAACAATTTTTTCCAGTTATGCCACGGAATCGGAGGCGGCCCCGGCAATTCGAGGAAAACGGGCAGGTTATCGAAGAGGCCCATGCTGCCAAGCAGGAAGGAGAGAGACGCAGGAGCAGAAGCAGAAGAACGAAGTAGGGCGAGGCCTAAACGACGGTTCGACAAGCGTCAGCACAAAGAACGCTAGGCCTCGCGACGCCAGACGCGCCGGACAGTCACACTCGAGCGAGGTCAAACGCACTCACGTTTTCATTCTGCCGGACCCGTCGACGATGTCGTCGCAGCAGAAGAAAAGCATCCCATCCTCGTCGCCAAAAAGATGTGTCGTGGGCGACGGCGAGCGGCCTCGGCAGCGACGGGAGCGAAGGCCGGCCGCCGGGCCCACCCACAAGCCCAAGAAGAAAGAGTGCGGCCTGCTCGCACCAAGACCAGAACCCAAAGAGAACGTTTATTGTTCGACAAGACGACACCGAGACGCATACGCACGGGACCCGTCACGTGCGACCACAGCAACGACATCTAGTTACAATTAATACAACCAAGCGCACACAGTGAGCGGGCGCTCCACTAGAGGGCGCCACTACACCACATCATCTTCCCGTGCAAAAGAAGTTCGCACACTCTGCGAAATACGCCACTACACCACAGTTCCCCTCCGGCGCCTCGGTCTTTCCTTGTCTGTATCTAATTTACTGTCATTTGGGGCATCGGGTTTAGGTTTCTGCCACGGGGATGTTTGTCGCGCCCTTCACGCTTTTATTTCACAATCCGGTCGCCTACCCTGTTAAAAGACACTTCGTACTTTCTTTCTCTGGTACGTGTACTATCTGTTTTTACTTCAGTATGTTATAGTGTTTTTTTTTTTCCTAAAATTGCCAACATCACTTCCCTCACACTCCACAGCTCTATTTTACCCTTAGTTTGAATTCTTGACCAGTTTCCCCAATCTGACTTGGCCAATCCCCCAGAGTGGGTACGCGCCACTGATTTTTGGTTCCAACCAACCAACCACCAAGCTCACGATTTAGGAAGAGAAAGAAAACGAGCGCGTGAATTTCCGTTTGGCGATAGTCGTTCTGCCAAGTTCGGTGAAAATCTGGTACAGTAGATTTTGTTTTCGCCTCCCGAAAAGCGCCCTTTCTTGAGCAAACACGCCCATCCGGACCCTGTGAACGGGTCCCCCTGTACTATGCCTTCTAAACTAAAAGGCCACCAAAGGAAGCGCAGCAAATCGGAGGCTGCCCCTGCCGCCGCCACATCTGAGCCTACCCCCGCCGATTCTGCGGCTACTCCTGCCAAGTCTACGCCTACCCCCGCGATGCCTACTCCTACCTCCGCCAATTCGGAGCATACCCCCGCAAAGTCGGCGCCTCCCACCGCCACGTCTACGCCTACCCTCACAAAATCTTCGGCTACTCGCGCGAAGTCTGCCCCTGCCCCCGCAAAGCCTACGTCTACCTCCTCCAATTCGGAGCATACCCCCGCAAAGTTGGCACGTCCCTCCACCACGTCTGTGCCGGTAAGCGTCACATTCACTTATTCCATTGACTAAGCCTATACGCACGACGTCCTGTGCCCTTCCACCATAGCTATCATTACGAATTGACTGTGGTTTGGGTGTTGACGCGGCCCGGAAGCTTCAAAAGCGCACAGGGCGATGACACGCCGTAGTACTTTCATGCAGAGCATACATGATGTGAGAGGAAGACCAAGAACTGTACTGTGCAAGTCGGTTCACGATGCGGCGCTCGTGCGACTCCGAGAATGCGGGCGACCAGAACCCTCTTGCGCATGCACACGCTTGCCGCAGCGGCTGTTCGCGGTGTCTGAGTCTTCGCGTCTCCGAATCTGTGGGAGTTTTAAAGACGGTAGTCTTTCTTGGGCTACTTAAACCCAGAAGTTTTGGTCTGTCTGTATGTCTGTGTGTCTGTATGTCTGTCCGTCTGTCTGTCTGTGACTCGATTCAGCCACCCGGCGAAAGCAAAAGAATGCCTGCGCAATAGTCTTATATAGTCACAGCTAAATCTACCCGTCTTGGTCCGGTGTAATGTTTAGACTTGTCAACATTGTTGAAGAAGAACAAGACATTACGCAAATATGAGACAACAAATCAATACAGAAGTGATATTTGCAGTGTTCCTTTATAAAAATTCAAACACGCTTGACTTTTGCGAAATTAAATACTTCATCAACTGCAGAAAAAGAATTCACTCCGCCGTCGCCTGCTGTCGCCAGCGCCACTATAGCTTCTGGCGCCATTTTAAGAAATCAACCGGCAACAGTTACGCAAGGTTCCACTAGAGAGTTTCTACGTTCTGCTTGCAACGCACGTGGAGTAGGGAAACGCGGTTCTATAAACGTTGAAGTAGGGTGTCTCGATTAACGCGCGTCTTCGCCGTACGGCAGCGTTCACATCGAGACACCCGGTTTGGAGCAGTGGAACGCGGGAAATTTAAAATGATTTAAGCAAACCTTTGGTGTCGTTACCTTGGGAGGAGCGCGACGCAAGAGGAACAACATGAGAGGTGAGCGGTAAAGCGAAGGGAGGCATTTACTTGGCAAAAGTCGATAAAGACTATCGTCTTTTGACGACATTTGCAACGAAAGAAGCAGATACGCGGCCAATTTTTTCTCTTGTGCGCTTTCAGCTTGGAGATTATTGGAGATGAAGAATTGGAGACCCATTGGAGACTATAATTAAGCTCTTTCTTCCGACGAGAACCAGTGCGTCTTTGGGCACTGCTAAGAACTTTACTCTGCCCGTTCGTTGGCTCTTCGTCATCAGAACGGACGCAACACGCCTGCAAGCAGCCCCCCCCCCCCCCCCCCCCCCCGATACTACGACTGGACGGGTCGTAGTCGTACGCCATCGCCCATGCAACAATATACGCACGACACCACATATTCTTCAGCACATAGGTCCAGTAGGAGCCGCTTGCCTTCATGGCCTCAAGATATCGCTTGCGGCATGTGTTCAGAGGTGGTGTTTTAATCCCCATTTTTGCGGGATTTTCTTTTTCATACGCTGCTTTTGAAAGGTAACAACTCAATTTATTATATTTCTGTGCATCATTTTTTAGCTGGAGTTGGGTAGTAAGCTTTAGGTGGCTATCGACAGAAGGCACCTAAAGCACTTCTCTGCGCTTAGATAACTCACTCTTCCAAGGCAATCACTAAGTTTATTCACTTGTACACAGCATTTTGCAAACTGCAGTTGGGTGTTACCTTTTAGGTCGCTGTCAACAGAGCGTGCATAAAAAACCTAATACTTGTAAAACTAACGAAGCGGTACGCATAGACATCCTGGTAAGGTTGCACGGCGTCGTACGTATAGCCGCAGCCTACCCCGTTAGCGTACATGATTACCTGGAGTGCTTTTCTTGAACGCTGTGTTTGGTTTGAGCCGACGACACCCCGACGCGAGGCCCACCATGTGCCAAAAAAAAAAAAAAAACCCGGAATAAAAAAAATGGCAGCAACTCCACTCCGTGGATGATGGCCAGGGTGCGGAGTAAGGGGACTCGAAATGACATCCAAGTTGCGCCCCGAGTGACATCCGATTTTGCGTCCCGGCCGTCATTCAATTTGAGCTGTTAGTTGCGCCTTGATTATTCTTTAAATGAAACTGCACTTTCTCAAATCGAATTTCGCTTGATATTCGCTTGATGGTGGTGTGCGCACGGATGTTCGCGGACCGACATTGGGAGGTCCTAAGGTACTCCGCACCGAGGGAGTGCGCCGTTTGACACTGGGGTACTAACTCACGGTCGTAGCCCAATGGGTAAGACAACTGACACTGTCTGGTCTACCAGACACAGGCTCGAATCCTGCCGGTGCCTGTGTGATTTCTTGCGATTGTGAATGCTATGCGAACGGACGCGGATAGACATTGTGTGGTCCTGACATACTCCGCACCTAAAATAAACGTAACAAAATGAGAAGACCGAACGGACTTCTTGTAATTCAAGGAGGAGGCAGAATGAACGTTTTTCTGGCATCTTTATTAGTGGATGGCCTCCTCAGTCCAGGAAACCTTACGCCATGGCAGCCAAATGGGTCCGGTTGACCAGCTGCAAATAGTTGCCGAAGTCCGGGCTAATCGGATGGTCCTGCGACTGTTTAGAGGAAGTGCGACGGTGGACCATATGCTACATATCATATATGGTTGAGAGCGAAAGGACGCTGTTTACGCTCTGTCCTTAGCTTCCCCCTTTTTTACTGTTTTTATCTTTCTATCCCATTGCTCCCCTTTCCCACGATTGCGATAGCAAACTAGGCCACAACCTGGCTGACATTCCTGCCTTTACTTTGCTTTTATTCCTTCTTTCCTTGCCCTTCGGGTCGATAATGAGTTAGGATGTCGGTGTGTGTGTATGTGTGTGTGTGTGTGTGTGTGTGTGTGTGTGTGTGTGTGTGTGTGTGTGTGTGTGTGTGTGTGTGTGTGTGTGTGTGTGTGTGTGTGTGTGTGTGTGTGTGTGTGTGTGTGTGTGTGTGTGTGTCATTAGCTCTACACGTGGAGGGCTGCGGAGCGACTCTTGTAAGGGAGTACCCGGTGGGCATGAGCACTGCCAGACACGTGTGCCACAGTGTTCTTTCGAGGGACACGTGTCCGGGTGTCCAGGCGATATGGATGTAGTGGTTTCCTTGCTAGTTTCCTTGCTGGTCTCGTTTTTTTTTTTTGCAGTATCGGCAGGGATTCGAACTGCAGTCACCATTGAGGGCGCCTTCAGCTCATGTCATGAATCCCTGACACCGTTCGCTGTTGGTACTCATTTTGTTCCTCACTGATTACTAAAGGCCTGAGATGAAGCTGCACTTTCCTTGATGAGGGACGCCGCCAGCGTGATCCCTTCCCTTGTCAATACGCACTGCGGCACGCTACTTACGGCACTGCTAACGTTCAGCGCAGAGCGGGATTGAATGCCAGTATCTCTTCCTGCCGATCGTCCTGTAATTGACAACCAAGACCAGGAAGTTGCTCCCATTACTAGCATTTGTGCAGATCGGTAAGAAGCGCCACTTTAGTGCATGGTTATAAATGTTAGATCTCCTGTAGATCTCTAGTGCTCCGAAACTCGAGACACAGGCGTTTTAGTTTTTCACATCCATCAGAAACATTCCCGAATCACACGCGCTGGTGCGAATCGACGGGAAGGGAAGCTTCAGTTGCATGCCGTTCCACATTCCGCCCTCCCAAAGTTCTCTTGGAGGTAGTTCTCTCCGCCGACAAACAACGAGACGTGCTGCTCTCGCAAGGCCGCGAGACGCGTCTGTCGGCGCCGCGAATTGGTTAGGCCGGGGACCAAAGCGCGGTCGGTGGTGCTTCCATCGGCGCCGTGAATTGGTTCTGTCGGTGGCTGAAGCGGGGTTCTGGGCATTTGTGTCGGCGGCTCGAAGCCGCACGAGGCGTTTTCTTGACTTTGGCTGATCTTGAGGACCAGAGGGACGCTACCAGGCATTTCCTGTGTTTTGCACCTGGAATAGAAAAAAAAACTATTAGACCCAACCCACAGCTTAGACCCAACCCACGTTCTTGGGCCTTCGTCAAGAAGGTTTGATCTCTTTTTTTTCCCTTAGCCATGCTCACTCTGCTCAGTTTCGTCCTTTTGTACACGTAGAATTTTGTACGTTTTCCGTCATGTCTATACAGAGAGACCACGTTTTTAGGCTGCGTGCAAAACTTTTTGCGGCGTCGTTGCGTTTCAGACTATGACACTCTGCTCGTCCTCAGAAGTGGCCCCTGAATGGATGCCTCTGACACCAGCGAAAAGACGGGCTTCACGACGGCGCATGACCCTCACCTGGCGCTCTCTCTACTCGGAAGTTCGGCACTCCTTCTGGAGCCTGCGCACCTACGGGACGGGAGCATGTGCCTTCCTGTGAGTACTGCTTCTGATTGTCTGCGAAAGTTTCAAGAACTCGCTTTGGTGACGCCTTGTGCAAAGAGGGCGCTGCGTCGCACAAAAACAAATCTCAGAAATCCAGACAAGGGTCGACTAATGCGTAGCATTCTTATCCCGATTTTCTAGAATGTGAGTTCTTTACAGCCAAACATGTCTACGACTTTCGAAATAAACGTTGGATTATTTCATTCTTTTTAAGGTTTGTTTTGTTCCTTTTTGCCAGTGATGTAAATTTATCCCATTATAGTGACGAAGTGCCTTTACTTCGCTTTTATGTTTTTTTTCCGATGATCAAAGGCATATTGCACAGTTGGGTCATTTACGCTTTTTTCCCTTTTGTATTTCCAAAGTTGTTTTGCGGACTTTTCTTCTTAATCTTCGGTTGTGGGGGAGCTATATAAGGTGCATGCATATTTCTGATTTTGTCAGATCAAGTTTGTGATTTCTTTAATTTTTTTATTTCTTCCAATATTCTGTCCAACAAATAATCTTCATTTGTGCTATTATAACCATTAAAGGTGTTAACTCTACCAAATCTGCGTTTTTGTAGAACTGCAGGGCTTTACCACCTTCGCCATTTCTGTTCATTTTGATTCGTAGATTGAACGCGTTTTTTTGCAGACTTTTTCGTTTAATCTACGGTTTTGGAGGAAAATGTACACCATGCGTATTTTTTTAATTTATTTGATCATTTTTAGTGAGAACCTTACTTTACTTTTTTGTTATTTCGTGACTTTTTAAAATTCGGGAAGAAAATTATCAGCATTTGCTCTATCATAACGGTTAAAGGAGCCATGAAGACAAAACACACGTTCGATTCATTCAAAAGACGGTCTCGTTAGAATCATGCTGACACCAGTTTTAAAGTAAGCTTCGCTCATATAAGCTATATAATTAGGAAAAAAAGGCGACCCACCCATGCGACCCACCCGCTCATTT
This sequence comes from Haemaphysalis longicornis, assembly GCF_048455015.1. Classification (NCBI taxonomy): domain Eukaryota; kingdom Metazoa; phylum Arthropoda; class Arachnida; order Ixodida; family Ixodidae; genus Haemaphysalis; species Haemaphysalis longicornis. The sequence continues at coordinate 148,925,163 of NW_027526295.1, forward strand.
CTCGCAACAGAACCTATGATGTCATACCAGCCTGCTCTGCGATTGGCGGAGGCCGGCAAAAGCAAACGCAAATTAGGCTTAGCTTATAAGCTTGCAGAACGAGCTATTTTTGCTTAAATTTAGGGCACATTCTTTTTAAAGCAACAAGAATGGTGGGAGAAACAGTGGAAGTTACGAAAGCACAGTAAACATAGAAGTACTGATGCATGCTGCTATTGGTACTCCGCGCACTATGCTTGCTTTAGCTGCACAGCACTGCGGGGATTTGGGGTTGTCTCAGACGACACTGGCCGATTGACGCAAGCAACAGTGTCTTACGTGACCATATTTGTCGAGCGAACACCATGTTTCACAAAACGATTATTTGCTCCCAGAACAAAACAAGCCAGGTTTAAACACGGCTTGTCACGGTATGGTGGCGCCATCCCAAGTTCAGTAACGTAACAACTGCGCGAACGCCGCCGTAATGAACCTCAATGCAAGCGCCGCCATACACGGGGGAGACGCCTTTGAATGGTCCCGGCAGAGACACCCTCTGAATGGTCCCGTGGCGCCGCAATTGGGTCAACGTGCTCGACGCGTTGTTCTTTTCCGATAGGATGATTCAAACTTCGCCAGTAAACCGCGTTCCGGCGATAATTTTAGCGCGGTTTTGACACAATGACTTGCTTCGGCGACGAGCGAGTTACCCAAAATGGCGGCGCCAGCGTATACGTGTCTCCACCCTGCATGGCAGACGCGTGAATCAAGGTATACCCTAGGCTGCAGAGTGGTCGGTTCCTGTGATGTCACTGCAGACCACAAAAACACATGATTTAGTGGGAAAATCAAAATTTTAACTTCAATTGATTGATTTCTCAGTGAATAAAGCATCGTTTGTATCCGGACAAGCGCTAGGGACACTATAAAACACGAAATCTTTCGAATAAAACAAACTTGTACTTTGTCTTCATGGCTCCTTTAAAGGCCTGAATTTTTGTGGGAGTGCAGGGCGTTACATGATCCTAGCTGTGGGGGTACTCGGCAAAGAATTGTACGCATTAATTGTACCCACACCGATCCTTGTGCTCCCGGTTTCATAACAGGAACGTTGCAAGATTTCTTCCAAGGGAAAAGTTTACAAGGTTGTGCGTATAGGCCTTGGCAACCTCGCTGTCATTGTCAATACATCCCTGTTAAGTTCGGGCACCTCACTTAATTAATATCTCCCGGCAACTATTATCACAAGCTAGCTGCAGCACTGTGGAGGCTACATTGTTATCAATAGTGCGCCCACTGAGGGCGCCTAATCCGCCGTGAAGGGGGTCCTGAAAGGACACTCCCTTCTCCCCTCTCGGCAAGTGGCACCGCACGGCCCCGGCGCCTTTTGTCGCTTCCTTCGCGGTGAGTTAGGCGCCCTGAGGGGGACAACAATGTAGCCTCCACAGTGCTGCAGCTAGCTTGTGATATGAACTATAGGTATCGTTCGATAGGGTTAGCCTGTTTACCTGTATTGTGTTTGTTTTCACGCCGGCCGAGCTGACTTGGGCGCGATGGCCGTGGAGGCAAGCCGCGGAAGCTTCTTTTTTGTCCGCCGCGCTATTGTGTTCACCCGACGAGCGGTCTCGGAGAGACCTTATACATACAAATGCGTCGTTAACCGCACAATAGTTAAAAGCGATATAAGCTTTCGAAGGAGGATTTCTTTCGCGTTCGTTTGAGAAGCCGGTGGAGGGGGACCATTGACATTTTAACGACCGCGATTACCGCCATGACAAAGCCCGAATCGGACGGGAGCTGAAGGTCAGTCAAGGGCTCAAACTTCGAGTCATACAAAGGAAGAGGGCACCAGGTGTTCTGTCTGTGACACTTGCACTGCTCAAATTTACTGGGCGAAGTTTCCGTTCGTCACGCGTCTGAACCTGGCGACTCGGCGGCTGGGAGGCGTCAATGGGCAGGCGACCAAGCTTTGTTAGGCGCTCCACGTGTTAACAAAGGAAAGGAATTTGGGCAGCGTGTGGCAGAAGAAAAGGCGGCATGGTATGGACAATACTTTAAGACAACCCGCCCGACAACCGATGGCCGGCGAAGAGAAATTTGCTTTTGGTTGGTTGGTTTTTATGAGTTATATTCGTGTGTTGCTAAACAACTCCAGGTTTCTGTGCGAGAGTGAGAGAGAGAGGTGGGCCACGTGACTATTTTGAACCAACCTAGCTTTGTTTGTCACGCTGGCCAATTAGTGGCCTAGTGTGGACTAATAAATGAGCCATCCTCACTCTCAAGTTGTGACATCCCTCTTGTGGGCGGGGTTTTGGTGGCAAAACCGAGGAGTTTCATGTTTTTTTAAAAGGGGAGCTGGAGAGGAGAGAGTGGGCAGCCCCCGCTCGATGCGGGCCTTGCCCGACGTCTTTGATACGATCATGAGCCTTGAGTGCTGTAAATATGTGGTGTAAATAAAGTGTACATATCGTACATTTTGAGTTTGCTTGGAGTAGACCGTCGTCGGCCAACGAGACAGCCAGTCATTGTTTCAGCGATCATCTCATCGGATAATGTTTGTGATCATCGAGCGTCGGCGACCGATCAAACGGAGGGTCACATCGTTGAGTTTAACTATCCCCATACGCGTTAAAATGTTTTGGAGCATCTCATTGGTGCCTCATTTTATTGCAATCATTGGGATTCTGCGTAGCTTGAGAAAACAATTAGCCCTTCTCATTGGGGAAGCATTATATTTTTTGCCCGCTTGACACATTCTTGTTTAAGCGGAATTTCAATGACGTAAACTTTGTGAAAACCCGTAGTATTTGTCCATTCTAAAGCTGCAGTTCTGATATCTGTTCCTCAATTAAGAATTTGCCAATTTTCGCGGCATTAACACATGTTGTTACACTCAATGAAATGGTGGTACGCTGCAATTTATTTCCCTTTGCCCCCTTGTTTTATGTACTTCTTTGCACAGGATTGCGTATGGCTTCCTGCAAGCAAAAGTTGGTCCTTTCGTACAGAGTAACATACGTACTTCGAGCATGATCATTGTCAAGTGGATGATGGGAAGACAATAGGTCTTGCATGGGAGGAGACCTATCTCAGTAGTGTAACGATATAGCGCGAAGGGCTTTGCCGTTGTCCGGAGCGCGCGTGATACGCCGGCCAAGTTTTGTTCCCTGTGGAAAAGTACCGTGCGTGGCGGTGAAGCCAGCTAATCCCGAGCTTCGAAATGTATGGTCCAGTCGGTCCCACGCAGCCAAGAGGTGGCCCGGGGCCTATGAGTCAAGGCAGTTGCCGAAGCTAAAATCTGGTTCGAACTTCATGGTTTAGGCAAGCCGTGCTCGATCCAGCCTTCGGAGGCTTTGGTCGAGCGGTAGACCCCCCTTTCCGCCCTCTCCGTCTCAGCGTGCACCGGTTCTGCGGAACGCATCACGGACCTATGGAAAGTGTTTTGTGTATTTGTACTTTTTGGTGCCGTGCGCAACAACCTTAACGCCTGTTTACCGTAGGGAATTCTGTGTATATACTCACCCTTCGGTGAGCCGAAGCAAGCCGTCCCGAGCCACTATGGAGAACGTTCATCTGCCCGTTCGAGTCATCATTTTGTAAGCCCGCCAGTGCACTGCTTACTTTGCCATCGCTGCTCTATTCTAGCCTTTTCATAAACCAGTTAAGGTTTCCTTTGGGCCATTCATCGTTCGGAACGGTGGCAACTCCCCTGCGAGCCGCTCGTCGACTACGCTACCATGACATGACGGAGGTTGGTTCTTGGTGGTCCCCAAGAACCGAGAGTTAAATTTCGCCTCTCCATCTTCTTGGCGAACTGATGGAGGCGAAATAGGGATGTTCTTTTGATGCGCGAGCCGAGAGGACGATCTCGACTCGCTCCGATGACCGACGACCGATGCTTGGAGCGGGTAAGGGATGAGGACTGCCTTCCTTGCTGGATATTAGGCTTATTTACATTATTTACAAAACTCCAACTTTACATCAGGTCAGAGTGACGGTTACATTGTCACTCTGACAGCAGCAGCCTGTTCGGCCGAGATCTATACTAAACTAGATCCCCTCTCGACCGACCCTTGAGAAAACCCAACACTCCGGTTTTGATAACAAAAACCCCGCCTCCAAAAAGGGGGCGTACAAGAAAGAGAAAAAAACCCTTTAAACAATTAATAGAAACCCATTGATTGGCCACAGGAACCAGCCAATCACACATGTGTCCCCACCTGCGGTCACGTGACCCAACCCTCTCTCTCTTATGCACTCAAAGTGCGTTTCCTACGCACGCTGTTACACCCGGCCAGAAAATACAGGACATCTGCGGCCTAAAGTGAACCATCCATTACGTTCAGCGGGCGGCATCTGCACAAACAACAGCCAAGCCGAGGGCACGGAGCGGTCCTCGCGCGGCTGACCTCCCTCCGCGCGGCGCTTCCCGCGACGCCCCCATTATCCCGCGACACGCAGGACAATGAGGGTTGCTAATTCCCTCCCAGACGAAGGACGCCGCCGCCTGCCGTCTGTCTCCCGGGAAGAGGCGCTTCAGGCCCAAGCGATCGTGTTCAAAGCGAACGACCCGTCAACGCAGCGCTCCCGGCGCCGGCTTCGCAGATTCTCAAAAACTTACACCGCGCGCCCGTTCGACACTAAGATACGCACCATCATTCAGGTTCCTGTCAGCTTGCCATGCCGAATGACCCTGCCACCTTCGACGCGACAGAGGTACTCAGGCTAATCGCCCCCGTCCTTTGACACACAAAAGGACGGGCACAACACACGCTCTCCGCGGCTCCGAACTTGGCGTCCGTGCGGCTACATGAAAGGGACACGGGAAAGTAGCTACCAGCGGAAGCGACGCCAATACATGGGCCACCGACGGCCTTCATTAATGACATGCGGAGCCCGAACTTAACACCGAGGTCGGTCCCCAATTTAACAGACGCGAGATAGCAGAATTTGAAGCGGGACCATCATCGCAGAACATCAGATAGTTGAGGATGGAGCCGCTTCGTATGAGGGATAGTGTAGGTTCTAGGTATAGTATAGAGTAGTATAGGATAGTATAGGTATAGGATAGTATGGGTATAGGTTCTGCATAGATAAGAATGACACGTAAGGCACTTTTTTTTCGGAAGTACCGCATTTTCGCTCGTATAACCTGCACCAAAAATGTGAAAATTTCAGTGACAAAATAGGAGTGGGGATAATATGCGGATTTTTTTTGTTTAGTGCAGCTTCACGGCAATGCGCGTTGTCCCGTGAAGCTCCTGCACAGTAAAACTGACTAAGCCTTTCATGGCAGACTGCGCAAAACATACAAGGACAAGGACGAAAAAACAAGAACGAAAACAAGGAAAAAAAAATTTAGGGCCCTTCCACCCCGTGAAGAGGGATGACCAGCAAAGCTGTGGTGACGAGCCTCAACGTGACGTTTGACTGGGTCGTAGTCACAGGGGTGCACGAAGCAAAACACGTTTGTTTGTAATTTGCGATTGAGCATTGTTCCTGGTTATTAACTGAAAGTCCAGTCCTGTCCAGTCACTGCTCCTCGCGCGTGCTCAGAACGGCTCTTCACGAGCCACGTGAAACGGCTATCAAGCGGCTCCGACGCAGCGTCAGACTTGGCTACTGCGAAATAGAGGCGCACCTGGGCAAGCGCCCGTGCCAGTGCGTCTGCCGCGGCTATGACGCAACACAATCCACTTTATTCCAATCCAAATCCAAGCCAAGTCAAACTAATTCAATCGAATCGAATTCAATCCAATGCCCCTCGCGCTTGCGCAGAACGGCCCTTCACGGTACACGCGAAACTGCTCAACCTCGGCCAGTGTAGCTGACGCTACAAAACCCACAGGAATCGTGGGTAGAAATTTATTATAGCGCGGGTATGGTAATCACAGCGCATGCTCTATGAAGGGCATAGGGACTTTTTTTAATTTTGTATGATTTTTTCCATGCCCCGGGGGTGTGGCGTGCAGTTTTACAATTCTGGGGATTTGAGTGGGCTCCGAAACGTGGCGCTACGCTCGCTAGCGATTCCTGTCTACATCGCTCTGGGACCGGAGACGATCTGCTGGATCCTAGCCATTTACAGCTTTGCTGTAAAACAAACACAAACAACATGGATGGCACAGGAGACGACTTTTGGTACAACAGTGAGGACTGCGGCTCAAATGATAGCTTTAGCGAGAGCAGTCACACTGAGTGAATTGTGACTTTTGCAGTCAGTCTATTCGACTTGCTAAATATATGCCTTTTCTGTCTACATAGTATGCGATGTGTTGCTTGAGCAGCAGCTTTGGTGCAGCCTTGCCTGTTTCAATTGTACGGGCAATACGCGAGGATTTCTTCTTTTCCGGCGGGCTGAAAGTTGGGGTGAGGATTATATGCCGGGGCGGGTTATATACGCAAAAATACGGTACACGTACATTTCTGGACTAGGAACACTGATCTGCTATTCAGTTCTGAAAGGAGAACCGGAGCCATGGTCACTCTACTCAGGGTCGCAATTCTTAGCTTAACCCATTGCATGTCCGTTTCAAAGTGGCCATTTCTATCGAGCCCATACCTTGCCAAAGCAGGCGACCCGGATGCCGCGCAGCGAGAGCAAGGCGGGGCGTCAATTTCTGTGCATCTAATTGGTCAGAAGCCTCGAAACCGCGACTACGTCACAGCGAAACGGACGCGAAATAAACATTTTTGAAACGGACAAAACTCATAATTCACTACCACGGCGAACAGCTGTCTATCGGTCGTTTCTCACCACGTGAGGAACCGGAGGCGGAGGGGGAGTGCGCGCGTGCGTATGCGTGAGTGTGCATGCAGCCATAACGCATTCAATGATGCCCCCTGTTCTTCCGAAACCAGAATGAACCCGAAATTTCGCTGGTGCAAGTTCGTTTTACTGTTTCGCAAGTCGAACTTGTTGCCGTAGCTTTATTACATTTGTCCCGGCATTTTTTTCGGTGTGAAACACTCTTGGCTGGGCCGCGCACAATTGGGCTTTGACCGAAAAATATCGCCTCAACCATGCCCCTGGACCAAAAGCCACGTCTGAAGAAGTCTCATCTTCAATCCATTCGTGTACTTTCGCAGGCACCACGTTGGAACCCGGGAACTGATGTGCGCGATTGCTTGCATCCTGTCCTTCGGCCTTACACTGATGATGATCAACGCAATCCTGGGCTTGATCGGAAATGGAGAGCAGGAGGCGGTGGTGATCGGCCCCTTCGGCACCTACCGCGGCACTGTCTCGTCCGTGGCCGGCATTTCGGTGAACGCCTTCTTGCGCGTGCCGTACGCGGATCCTCTAACAGCACGCTTCGAGGCCCCGATTCCTTGGCACCTCATAGGACAAGAGTTCGACAACACGGCGCCCGGACCCGCCTGTGCTCAGACCGATTTGGACAGCGGTAGGCCCCAAGTATTGTTTTAGAACGAAACTCAAAACGAAGGCTCCTTTTATTCGCAGTAAACAATGATTTTTACTCGCTGAGGAAGCTACAGATGAGTAACCAAAACTTCATACAGTAAAAGCCACAAGGGATTTTTGTAGTATATATTATAACCAAAATTTGATAAACGACTAGGAAATCATCAGCGTTCGTGCAAAACCTCGGCAGCCGAGCATCGTGAGGATTAGTATTGGAGCATTCATCGTTCGTAATAGGGGCCCGAACGGGACAGGTGGCGCTGCTGGCACCGCTCAACAGCGCCAAAATCGCAAAAATGGTCGGGACATGCCCTGGCGTGTGCATGGGGAGCACGCGTGTTTAAGTGTTGTTTAAAAGTGCAACCGCTCGTTATCCTGACAATGTTGGTCATATGACACACGCGTTTTTTTTTTCAGAAATTAGGGGCGGGCAACGCTTATTTATTTTATAATTTGCCTAACTTATGTTAATTATTAATTATTCATTAGGCATTGAATTTTGATGTCACTAGGGCTTGTGAGGTATCAAAGTAAAGGTCTCGATGAGGGGAATCATGTGGGACAAATTAAAAATTGCTTCCTGCTTATAATCATGAGATAGTCTCGTCAGTCATAGATAGGGGTAAATGTCAAAGTGATGCCGCTAGGCCTTGTGAGGTATCAAATGAAAGGTCTCGGTGAGTGGAATCACGTGGGCCAAATTAAAAATCGCTTCCGCGCTATAGTCATGAGGTAGTCACGTAAATCACAAATTGGGTTAAAGTCACAGTGAGCCACTAGGGCTTGTGAGGCATCAAAGGGCTCGATGAGGGGAACCACGTGGAACAAATTAAAAATTGCTTCCTAGGTTTAGTGATGAGGTAGTCACGTGAGTCATAGATTGAGTTAAAAGTCAAATTGGTGCCAGTAGGGATTGTGAGGTTTGAAATTAAAGGACTTGATGAGAGGAATACGTAGGACAAATTAAAAATCGCTTCCTATTTATAGTGATAAGACTCACGTTAGTCATAGATTGGGTTAAAAGTCAAAGTGATACCGCTAGGGCTTGTGAGGTACCAAATTAAAGGAATCAATGAGGGGAATCACGCGGGACAAAGTAAAAATCGCTTCCCAGCTATAGTCATGAGATAGTCACGTGAGTCACAAATTGGGTAAAAGTCACAGTGAGCCACTAGGGCTTGTGAGGTATCAAATTAAAGGTCTCGATGAGGGGAACCACTTGGAACAAATTAAAAATTGCTTCCTGGGTATAGTCATGAGAGAGTCACGTGAGTCATGTATTAGGACAAGCCAAAGTGATTCCACCAGGGTTTTTGAGGTATCAAATTAAAGGTCTCGATGAGGGGAACCACGTGGAACAAATTAAAAATTGCTTCCTGGCTATAGTCATGAGAGAGTCACGTGAGTCATGTATTCGGACAAGCCAAAGTGATTCCACTAGGGTTTGTGAGGTATCAAATTAAAGGTCTCGATGAGGGGAATCCCGTGAGACAAATAAGAAATTGCGCCCTGGTTATAGTCATGAGATAGTCACGTGAGTCATGTATTTGGTTAAAAGTCAAACTGATGCCACTAGGGCTTGTGAAGTATCAAATTAAAGGTCACGATGAGGGGAATCACGTGAAACAAATTAAAAAATTGCTCCCTGGTTATAGTCATGAGATAGTCATGTGAGTCATAGATTCGGTTAAGTCAAAGTGATGCCACTGGGGTTTGGGAGAGATCAAATTAAAGGTCTCGATCTAGAATGTTTTCCTATAAACTATTTTTGAAAAGATAACAAAGGAATATTTTTAAATAAAATTAGAAAAATCACCGGTTTAGGTTACATCAGTACACATGACAAGCCTAGATAACTCTGCGAAAAATTCGTATTAGGGTAGAGCGCCCATTGTGGAAGCGTTTTTGTTTTTAGCTAGTATTTGTTTGTCTTTATTTTAAAAACAACATGAGGGGGAAATATTTTAGCTGAAAGTTTTTGGAAACGGTATTTTTTGGTGTATTAGTGAACTTTCCTCACTTTTGACGCGCCACTACTGTCGAGGCCACTCAATTCGCCGCTGAACGGGCTCTCGAACCTCAGTTAACCGCTAAAGATCATTCGCCTCAAATGCCCTTCGGTGTCATCGTGTTGCGCTGAATAATTGACATTTAGAGCAAATGTCATTCGCTCTAAAAATAATTTGATCTGCCGTCTGAGAGTTGTATTGCTTATGCTACGCAGTTTCGACCGTAATCTCTTATTATTGCTGATAAAATCAAATAGTAATGATAAGGTGAAACATTTCCGGGGAAGCCGCTTGTGTACCCAAGGTAATGCGGCCTTCGCAGAGCAATCCGTGCCAATACATGGCTTGCACAACGTTGGCGCTGGCCGCTTGCATAATGTAGTTGGCCCAAACGGGGCGCGATGGTAAAGTAACACAAGGGCGAGGAGGGAACACAGCGAGAACTGCACATGTGTTGCTCTCAGCCCACCCCGGAAAATATTTCTACGGGGTTCGTTCTAAATACGGGCTGATTTTTCTCAGCCACTGCAAAAAAAGGTTACTCGGGTTTGGATGCATAAATTGTAACGGTCGATTGAAGTAAGCCTCAAAGCTAAGCTATCTGATGAGATGCAGGATGTCTAGCATAGCTGCGGAAGAACGATCGCCACAATGACAATCATAACCACTTCTTTGTCAACGCCTCGAATTCATACGGTATTGGAATGAAAGCGGGTGAATGAGCATTCATGTTCTGGAACCGCACATGTGGCAATAACTGATCTATTACCTTAACCGTAAATGCAAGTAGGGTGTCATAAGCCTGCTCTACATGGTGCGAATTTACAAGCGAATTCGCAGCTGCGGCGCCGCTAGTGCGGCAATATGTCGTTTTGCTGCACAAGGTAAAACAATCCAAGCGATCGATTTTCGTTGCTGCCGAAACTACAAAATAGGTCGTTTTGCCGCTGGAGCAGCGCCGAAAATGCGAATCCGCGAATGGGCTATAGGCTATTAAAATCTCATCGAGAAACGCTTAGGAGAGTCCCCATCCATCCAGTGCATTGCTAGATATGTGGAGGTATTCGTGTTTCTTTTCACACCCTCGGGCGTCGCTAGTATTGCGTTGTGGCAATGGTGGGGTGGCGAAGCACCGACCACTCGAAGACCTACGTCAGAGCAATTCCAACCAGTGTCCACAGGTTCATAGGCGCAGTTGGAGAATACGAAGCGAGGAGCGACTTAAGGAGAACCAAAGGGAGAATGGGCTCAAAATGCAAGAAAAAGTGAACACTCCTAAGATGGCGTGAGCGGTTGCACGAAAGAGGTGGTCACAACCTCTTCTAAACATTCCTTATCTTCATGGTGGAATAGTTAAATGGTGGCGCCAGTATTCAGATAGTTGTGAATAGTTGTACCGAGACGACACAAACAGGTATCTCTATATTGGGATACATGTACGTCGATTTATTTATTGCACTAGTAAGGAGCAGAAAAAAAGTATAGTGCTGTTACGTTAAAAGAGTAACCCTGCGAACTGTCTTACAGAGCGCATCATGGCGCTGTTGCGCCGCGCATTCCCTAAGAAAAGAGTGACGTTGCCACGAGTATTCTTGGTGACAGTCATCCTAGATGGTGCATTACATGACTGTGGCTTTACTCGTTTCGTCGGTTGCTTACAACATACTCTAGAGCATGAAGTCGTGTATACCAAATTTCACTACAGGAAAGTCTGGCACTGCGATCAGGTGTCGTCATGGGACTGCTGGAAAAGGTTACATTTTTACTTCACCTGCCTTTCAAATTCCTTTGCTTCGTGATTGACAACTCTCTTTTCCCGACGGTGGCGCGAGTTTCTTTTCCTCCTAGCAGCACGACGCTCCCTATGCACTACTTTGGAGCAAGCACTGCTTGCATTCTTGAGGCGCTGTGTGTTGCTTTTTTGGGGCTCTTAATTCGCAGCAAAGAGCCACAGAAAAAAAAAAAGCTCTGAACAGACGGAGCGAACGCAAGAAAATCGGATCGAATTGAGCAAACCTCGATTGCATCCATGTTGGGGGAGGGGGAGCGGAGGAAACCAGAAGGGGGGGGGGGGGGGGGAGAAAAGAGTGTTAATGCATGGGTGGCAGAAGACTACTGTCTTTCGATGAAATTTCAGCAAAGGAAGCAGATACAGGGCCTTTTTTGTATTATTTCAGTTCAATATTCAAATTATGGGGGTTTCACGTGCCGCGTCTGTGCACCTGGGTCATGAGGGCTCTGGATTACTTTTGACCACCTGGGGATCTTTAACGCGCGAGGAAATCTCCGCATACGATCGTCTTTTTTTTTTCTCCTCCATATGGAAAGCAACCATCGCGGAAGGGAACGAACCCGCGTCCTTAGGCTCAGCAGGATAACTAAGCCACTGCAGCAGGTGGTATTTTCAGTTACTGCCGTAAGACTGATAGGGGATGTAAAGCTGCTTACGAAGCGCGCTGGTTCGTCATGTGTATATTTGTTTACTACCATAAAAACGTAAAGCAACATAGATTACTTTACCACCCTGGGACATTGTGTTGGCGCTACGTTGCTCCACGTGGTATATCAGACACGAGTAACAAAGTAGCACAAAAAAGAAACAAAACAAATGAATGAATTCAATTTATATATAAAATAAAAGCGTTAATTCGAATTGCAAGGAGATGCCACCTCAGTAGACTTGTAACTCTCCATCCAATAGTAAAGGGCGTTAAAAAAAGTTTTATTTTCATGTCTTTTTAGAAAAATATCGAAAATTAAAAAAACACGAATCCGAACATATCAAAAGCTCGACATGCTTTTAAAGGGGTGTTGAAGAGCTTTTCAAAAATTTGTTGGGGGTCATTCCTTTATAGTTTTTGTGACGCTGAATTCGGAAAAGATGTTTATTTCTTGTGAAAATACACCGAAACAGCCTTTTTTTTGTGAAAGCAAACGACCCCTGCCCGGGGTGCGGTCACAACACTGGCTACCTTTCGCGATCAGGCACCGTAAGATAACGTCCTATTCGGAAGCCCCCGAGCTGCGGTGAACACTCGGCGTGCAGAGCTCATTGTGTTCCCATTCAGATACGGGCCAGAAAGTCCCTAGGAAAATTGAAGACGCACAAAATCTGTCCTTGGAATAGGTGAGCTTGAAGGAAGCGTAACTGAACAAGTCTGCTCGCGGCGAGCTTTAAAAAGGAGTTTTCCCCGAACGACTCACGGCCGACTTTGGATTTTAGGACGCAGGGATCTTGTGCAGATATTGGATCGTCGCTTTCACTACCAGCGCGAACACACATTCCTAGCACAATTTTCAACACACCATCAGCGCCTTTTTTGCAAGTGTAACATTCTTTTTACATTCGGGCGGGCGATAACAAGCTCTAGGGAATCACTTTGGCTTTTAACCCAATCTATGACTCACGTGACTATCTCATGACTATAACCAGGAAGCAATTTTTAATTTGTCCTACGTCATTCCCCTCATCGATAAATTTAATTTGATACCTCACAAGCCCTAGTGGCATCACTGACTTTTAACCGAATCTACGACTCAAGTGACTATCTCATGACTCTAACCAGGAAGCAATTTTTAATCTGTTCTACGTCATTCCCTCATCGATAACTTTAATTTGATATCTCACAAGCCCTAGTGGCATCACTGACTTCTAACCGAATCTATGACTCACGTGACTATCTCATGACTCTAACCAGGAAACAATTTTTAATTTCTCCCATGTCATTCCCCTCATCGGTACCTTTAATTTGATACCTCACAAGGCCAAGTGGCATCACTTCGACTTTTACCGAATCCATGACTCACGTGACTAATAACTATAACCAGGGAGCAATTTTTAATCTATCCCACGTGATTTCCCCCATCGAGACCTTTAATTTGATACCTCACAAGCCCTAGTGGCATCAGGTCTACTTTTAACCCAATCTATACTCATGTTAATATCTCATGACTATAACCAGGAAGCAATTTTTAATTTCTCCTACGTGATCCCCCTCATTGAGACATTTAATTTGATACCTCACAAGCCCTAGTGGCATCACTGTTGAACCCGATTTGTGACTCACGTGACTATATCATGACAATAACCAGGAAGCGATTTCTCATTTGTCCCACGGGATTGCTCTCATCAAGACCTTTAATTTGATACCTCACAAGCCCTAGTGGAATCAATTTGACTGTTAACCCAATCTATGACTCACGTGACTATCTCATGACTATAACTAGGAGGCGATTTTTAATTTGTCCCACGTGATTCCCCTCATCGAGACCTTTAATTTGATACGGCAAAAAGATGCTCTAGTGACTTCGCAGATTTACATGTATTTTATCCCAAGAAAAAAAAAGTTCCGTCACGTTCGCCCTTTTCCTTGCACAACATGTCCCGGCGCGATCTGATGACGTCGGCTTTGACGACAGATTATCAAAGAGCAACTTAACGAATTTGTAGTCGTTCAACGTGTGTAAGCTAATAACACATAAGCCACTTCGAGAAGCGCATGGATTCCCGGACAGTGGTTTATTTATTTATTTATTTATTCAGGTACCCCTAAAGGCCCTCCGTAGGAGGGTATTACATAGGGGGGAGCATGCGCATACATCGAACATAACATGAATGGGTGCTAACAGAATGATAAATTACAAACGTAGCAAAAAAATACAAGCAATAAGAATTTTCTCACTTTCAAGCTCATTACATTGCTCTCTCTCTCTCTCTTTCTCCCTCTGTCTCTCTCTATCGCTGTCTGTCTCTCCTTCATGCAATGGAATTTCAGTTGTCATGAAATATAGGGTTTCCCGATTTCCCCTTCAAAATGTCTGCTCTTCATTTATTTCGTAGAGCGAGCAGTGGAAAATTCCGCCGCGTATAAAAATACGGGCTCAATTTTGCCTACCAGCGACTTGATGGGCTCATATAAGCCTAACAACACATTCACTAACCATTCCACTCCATGAAGATGTTTCTACAGGGAACCTGCGTTCGTTGAGGTGCGGGTAGGGACGTAGTGTACACGCGGTGCTTTCCCGGCGAGTGTCTGCACTTTCGCGTCTGCAGTCAGCTCGTTATCCAACTAAAGTCGTCGCACACATTACAACTCGATGCAAAATGACGATCGAGAAAGTCCCTCTGGAGCCTAGCGTACACGATTTTTAGCTCTTCCAAGTTTGCGCCTTGGTGCCGAACGCTCTTTGCGGCATTCTCTGACTCGCGATAAACATCGTCGATTCTCGCTCGTCGCTTACGTGCCGTACCAGAGCCTTCTATACTACTAGTGCCGTACGATCTTCGGACGCTGCGTTACTATCGGCACGCCGTCGAAGATTACACTAGCGTTGCTTTTAACTTGCCCCGCTCGCATCATATTTCTCTATGTGAGTAGGCTTCTCTGTGGATACCGAAATGAGGGGAAACCAGCTAACAATTATGCTGACGGGCCAGTTGGTACATTGTTAGACTAAGGAAAACAGCGCAACGACGGGACGAAGACAGGTAAGACAAAACCACAGGCGCTGTGGTTTTGTCTTACCTTTCTTCGTCCCGTCATTTGCGCTGTTTTTCTTAGTCTAAGTAGACCAAGCTTACACCCATCTCCTTCAAGTCGGCCTCACTCCTAAATAAAAGTGCATTTCTAAGAAGTCGTTTTTTTTTCAGTGGCAATAGAAGCCATTTTTTAGTAAAATATGAATGCCCCTGCGTCTTATTGGTGTAATCTCGGCCTTTGTAAGCTGGCTTTTCCAGATTGCGGTTCTCCGTACGGACGCCATAAAATCCGCATGTTAGACATAGACAGGTATGGTGTAACCGTCGTGTATTTCCACGATATTTTAACCTAAAACAAACACAACGAAATCTCATCGATATGTTTTTCACGGGAACCGGAAAATAAAACGCATTATGCGAAAATCGTATTTACAAACACGTTCCAAACGGAGGAAAATACGAATACTCCATCAGAAACTCACTTTTATGGAGTAATTTTTTTTATTTTCAACGTCCAAGAGGATATTCTTCTGAAACGTAGAAAAAGAAGCTGCCGGTATTTTTCGCTTAGCCGGACACTGTTTTGTACGACAATCCGTGTCGTTCATTAAATCGATGAACCCAGCCGCCGGACGCTTTTATAGCGTCCCGTCGACGTCCACTCGTGCCGCTCATACTTCCCTGAGCCATGTAAGCAGGACGTCTTCCATTTCCTGATGCTTGGAACCTCGGGTTTATTTTAACCGGGCCCGAAACGAAGTTCATCTTGCTGACCGACAATAGTTCTGAGCATTGGCACGGGCAAACCGAGCTGGCGTGGCTAGTCCACGCGCTTCCTTTTCGGGTTCTCCTCACATCAGCGTACCATTTCCACTGATACTTTTAAACCGAGGGCCTTCAATTTCCTCGACATTGTCACAAGCCGCCTGGCAACATCATCGTGCACGGCAACAAGGCAGCCAGAGGAGAGCAAGCAAACAAAGAGCCTCAGAACCACAGCAGCACAACCCAACAATGCAACAAGACCGAAAGAGAACAAATAACAGCGTGAGAAGCACGGAGCATGGTGAAAAGTCTGGAAAAAATGTCGCTGCCTGCCGAGAGAATTCAGCACCTTCCTTGATTGACACGTTTCGATGATGGCACGGTGCATCGCCGGACTGGACGGAGCGGCCCCGCCTGGCAGCGATGTTTCCTGCCTAAAATCGGCGCTTCCGTGTCCTCAGCGGCTCTGCAACGTGCAGATCGTGGCTTGTTGGAATGCTGTTACAGCTAATATACAGCGAAGAATAAACGCAAAATTTCTAGACATGTTGGTCGAGGGCCACTTTCGCGGTCGCAGTATCTAGTTTTCGGCAAACGTGTGACCGTATTAAACGCACGAGAATGCATTATTTCTAAGAAACGTCTTCAGGGAATGAAAATTAAAACGTATTAAGCCAGAAAACGTATTATGCCGAATCGTATCAGCGAGATTCCACTGTTAATCGTACACATTTCGGGGAAATCCCCAAGGTGGAGTAAGTTTCTGTGAAGGAAAGTTTGACAACCACCTGAATGCAGCACCTAAATCTGGTCGATTAACGCCTGTCCTTTACTTTGAGTTGTTGATCAATTCGCTCTCGTGCTACAAACCACTAGCCCCCTGGTTAGCTCAGTTGGTAGAGCGACTGCTCCGGTTAAGCGGTGGTCCCGGGTTGAAATCCTGGACCAGGACGAATTTTTCTTCAACTGCGAAGTTTCTGAGGAAGCTGTATAGCTTTCCTTTGTAGCCGTATGGCTGCATTCAGGTGGATGTCAAACTTTTCTTGGCGAAGATTCCACTGTATATGCAATTAGTAAGTCCACATTTTCACTCGACACACCTTTACTACACGGTCGGATATTAGAGAGCTTTAGCATAGCGGCTAGCGTCCGCTAACACTACGGTGACGGGTTACGGGACACGACTGCGCATGCGCGCGTGGGGATGGTGAGGAGGTCGCCCCTCCCCGGAACGAATGTGCGGGCTCCAGGAGTCGGGCGACCATCCCTGCGGAATGAATGAGCACCTGTGCAGTCTGGCCCCGCCACCCGCCGCCGTAGTCTTAGCGGACGCTAGCCGGTCTGATAAAACTCTATGGCAGCTACTGTTTTCGCCCTGTCCGCTACCGTCGCATGATGATTACGGTGATTAAGTACCCAGTTGTTCTCGGGGTTCTGGTGTTAACTTGTTTTATACCGGCGAAGACATTTGCTTATATTTCACGGAATACGATTCGAAATATTACGCTATTTACATAGAACCAGAAACGTACTCAAATAAGCTTAGCAAAACATATCGTCTTGCGAGAGTCTCCCTGCGTTTTCCATCGTCCGATCTCGTTCGTTTGACTTACCCTCCAAACATCTCCGCTTTATAACAAAACCCCGCCTCTCAAAACGGCGTCCCAGCAGAAGTTAGAGGGCCCATCAATTAACTCACACTAGGCCGCTGATTGGCTACAAGAACAACCACCCTTAGAGTTACGCACAAACGTCGTGTGACAACTTTTCTGTCTCAGGCGGATACTCAACGACGTTTTGTTTGACGCAAGTTCACCAAAACGCGCCAACGTACAAACAAGCAGGCTGATTTACCGGGGTTCTACTCGCCACTAGAATGCCCCAATGCTCCAAGATGCCTCGAATGTGCCCGTCAGTGCCTCCGCTGACCAAAAGCCTGACATCATGCACATAGAGGCTGTTTTGGAGACCATCTACCTGTTCTAGTATTTTGGGAAGCCTTATCATGGTTATGTTGAACAGAAACGTAGAGAGTACTGAACCCTTCGGAGTCCCCCTGCATCTCTCAAGCTCGATCACATGTGAGTGTTGTTTCCCTATGGATAGAGTAGCTGTTTGTTTGCAGAGAAAGTTATTAACGTCGTTGTACATTGAAAGCTCGTTAAATACTTCAATTATTAGCATTTACGCATAATAAGATCTATACTATTTTGCCCGAACAATCCTCGGAAGTTGCAGTGAAGAAAGCCCGGGAATTCGAACGCGAGTGGCCTCCGCCACGGATAATTCGAATTACGCGCCAACGCGCCCGCTACTTGGGGCCTGGAACGCACGGCTAGAGGAACGCACCCGCTGCCAAAACGGAATGCTGCGTCGCCTCCGGAAAGGGGAGAACAACAAAGGGATAAGTTAAATCAGTTAAAAACAATCTAAAACCCCCATTGCGGACGTTTTGCAAGTAGTTTAATTTCTTGGCGGGCACGTCGATGTGGACACGAGTTCACGGTGTGGTGCGTTCGTCAGACAGATGTCATCTGAGGCTAAAGACGGCGAACCTGTAGTTGCCAGTGACCACAAGGAGGCAGCCTACGAAGCAATGTGCCACCATGGCTCTGTAGTAATGGCAGGATAGAATGCCGCCCGTTTCTTCTTCAGCTCTGGGGAACGCGAAAAGGAAACGTTCCGCTACATTCGCTATACAAGACGAAAGCCAGCAAAACGTGCTGACTTTCGGCTTCTGAGATAAAAGGAAGGCCTCAATGTTGTACTTTTTCTCGCATTAAATGGCTGACAATCTCTACGGCTCCCCAATATTGCATTGTACGGCTTTTGTTCGTCACTTTGGTTTATTCGAACTTTCATTAATTTAAACTGCGGTGGCCTACCCTTGCAGTTAAAATTAACGAGCTCTTACTGCATACTCGTTTACCAATGCCGAGTCGGCCCAGGTTGTCAAACATTGCCCACTGTTTTACATTGTAAGAAGCCTTAGTTAACTCTAGTCCCAATATGGCTCCGGTATCTCGAGGGGAACAACACGCAAACAGCGGCTGCAGTCGATGTTTGAATCACGTTTGATCAGCATTTGATTAGCGATTTCTCAGCAATTAATGCATTTTTCCGCACCGAATCAACGCTAAAATGGCTTTCGGAAGGTGAGACTTGCGTTTGAAACCAACTTGTTCGTCGCCTTCGGTGTCCCTTTAACAAGTACCGAAATTTTGGAAATTTCTCCTTGGCTCCCAAGATTATTTCGACTACATCTGTGGGAAAATTGTTGAGCCTTAAAACCAGGGGAACTTCTGACGCACTCATCTAACGGATAATATATGCACGACCTTGGTTTTTTTTTAGAACCGTGCTGTGTTTTATGTCATTTAAGGGGGCCATGAAACAAAACGCAAGTATGTTTTATTCAAGAGATTTGGTGTTTTATAGTACCTTCAGCAATTATCGAACAGGAAACGATGATTTATTCGCTGAGAAATTAAGCAATTCCAGCAAAAACTTCAATTCTCCCGCTGTGTCGTGTATGTTTCATGACGTCTGCAATGGCGTATTCGGAAGATGTGGCTAATAAATTTGGTAGTACGGTGACTGCCGCCTCCGCCATCGGACATATTGCATTTTTGGAAGCCTTAGTTACTGTGTGCAACCACAAATTGCGCAGCAATACCTATGTTCGCACAGAGTTCGCTTTTGACCGAACTTTACCCGCCGTGTGTTTGTCATGGTTTAAAGTAACTATTTCGTGAAAACATCTGGCCCGACTCGACAAACCGGGTCACGGAAGTGGCCGTGCCGGTTGTGTCAGTTGGCCAGTGTCGTGTCAGACACGGGCCAACGCCCGACAGCTGTGGGGCTGTGTCGCCCGGCAAGTGTTGCCCTAACTTCCCCTATGTTTACGTGTCCGTTCGTAACTTTCGTTGTTTACCCCAGAACTGTTACCGCTATAAAAAGAAGATGCACTATGCTTAAGTGCGAATAGCTCTTTCTGCATGCTTATAATCACTGTGTTTTTTTTTCGTCAAATTTTGTCCACCTCTGCCAATCGCAACGAGCGGCCCATAATACCAACAACTTCAAAGCGAAAGGTAGCTATTGTGTCGCATGCCTGTTATCTGTTTTCGTTATTATGTAGCTTATCTAGCTTATACCTTATCTACATAACTTCATGGCGCCCTTAAGAAATGCAGTACATTTTCCGAACAAGGCGGCTAAAACAGCCGCTCCGGAGGCCGCGGTGGCTTCGGGGAGACCGCACTGGAAACTAGTAATTTAAACGTGATAATTAAAACCTTTCGTCGCTAAGATAAAAAGTTTCGCTGCGCTAACTCAAATTACGCTAAATCACAATGTGTAAGTGATCGAAATTTCGCATCTCGCAACCGTTTGTCATGTTTACAAGTACAGGACGACCCCTCAGTTCGTTTTTAATTTCTATATAACTTAACATTTAATTCAAGTGTGATTACCGCGCCTGTTCACATACCAACGGGAAAAGCAACTCGACTTTTTTTTTTCACCAAACCCATTCGTAGACGAAATGAACGCGAGCACGTCGGAGGATTGCCTTCACCTGAACATCTGGGCTCCTGCATGCAGCGGTCCTCAGTGCGGTGGAAGAAAAACCGTCGTTTTCTTCCTCTACGACGGCTTCTTTCAGGCGAGCGCCATTTATTTCCAACTCGTATCTGATGCTAAAGCTCAGAATGTTAAGACTACACGTATCTGTGAATGCTAGGGATGACGACACGGGTGTAAGGGGGCGAAAAGTGTTATAAGCCAACTGTCTAATTTTTGTATGAGATACATGCTAAATGTTTGGCATGTGATAATGTAGGCATGCATACACACTGAAAGGGAATGACAGGTTTAATATTTCTAGGGCGCGTGTGCGCTACATTGGCATGACTAAAAGTTTAGTATTGCGAATTTATGTGGCGGACTTATTTTCACCTGCAGCACTAGCCAGTAAGGCTAGCAACTGAACTATCCATCGATAGATCAATCAATCAATGAATGAATGTATCAATCATTCTGTCGATCAATCGATCAATAGATCAACAGATTGATCAATCAATCAGTAAATCAATCAATCAATGGACGGATCAATCAATAAATCGATCAATAGATCGATCAATCAATCAATTAATCAATCAACTCAGTTGCTAATAACTTAAGGTGATGCTAAATGAAGCGTTTAGGCCTTCCCTGTAATATTTCCGAATAGTTCACCAGTGGTCTCCCCAAGATGGCCTGGATGCGGTTGGCTATAGAAGGCCAATGGGGGATAACTTGTCCGTCGAAGTTGGGCTTATAAAGAGGGCCACCTGTTCCATGTCGTGACAGACTAATGGCAGTATCTGGTGATGGTGACTATATGTGTTTGTCAGACTTCAGCCAATCCTATAATTGATGCTGGTGCGACAAGTAGCAGCACTCACTGCAGTTGCGTGTCGCTCTGCGATCCGCAATGTAAAGTGAAACGTACTCGGTTCTGAATGATCTTGTTCAGCCTGTCAACCCTATGTGAAGTTGCGGGGGCAGGTTGACGGTATAAGAACTCAAAGCGTACCGTTATGCCTAACGTCAGGCCAGAACATACCTGTGTTCGCATTTGCAGGGGCAGCGCCCTACAATCGCAGATTTCAGTAAATGCCGCATAACGGTGCCACTGTTTCACGCTACGCAACAACAAAAAAAAAAAGACAATTAGTGTAAGGGTATGCTGCTGCTCGCCAGATTGTTGCTTCTGAAATAAACACTTTCTAATTACTCATGTGCGTCACACATTTCTGAGGCTTTAACGCGTTGACTATGTCCACCTTCAGTCAGGTATAGCAAGTGCCTTCGAGTCATAATGGCGTTGTGTATGCAAGCTCGTCTAGCACTCTCGAAGTAGTTGGTTCGATTCCCAGTCAGACCCAAATTTACCCAATTTCCTTTCACCTCGATTAGTTTCGTTCTTCTTGCGCCGTCGGATATTTTGTGTGCTACATCTTGACCCGGAGGCCGTACTTCGGACCTCTAGAGTAAATTAATGCTTTTGCGTTAGTAAAAGCTAACACGCTTTGAACTGGCCGTACACTTTGCAGACAGGCCGCAGCGACGACTACGACGGACGGGCGTTAGCCGCTTTCGGCGACGTAGTGGTCGTGGTTCCCAACTCGCGATTGGGCGTCCTAGGTTTCCTCAACTTGCCGGTGCCCGGCGCGCCCTTCAATGCTGGCCTGCTCGACCAAGCCGAGGCGCTGAACTGGACGGCGCATAACATCGGGTTCTTCGGTGGCGACGAGTCCGACTTGGTTGTGGTGGGCGACGGTTCTGGCGCATCTGCACTTGCCTACCACCTCTTGGCTAATGAGAGACTGACTGCCTTCGCCAACGTCCACAAGGTCGTCTTCATGAGCGAGAGCCCACTCACCAGGCAAGGCCGACTAATGACATTGCCAGTGCTTCCCATGGCGTCAGCTGCTCATGTGCGCAAAGTAGCTGTTCAGGCAAAATCTGGCCACCCTTTCGGCGAGAAACGTATCATAGCCCACCCTACTAGCAGAAACCTACTATCCTGTTGGAAAATCATAAAATAAAGCTATTTATCGACACCATCAACCACTATTCCTTCACCCTCGAAATTCATGTCGTAGTTCTGAATCTCCAAAGTAATTATTATGCTCCCCGGCATTAATTATACGGGGCCATTTTAGAAGGTATCCCCTCGTCACTGTTGCACTGTACCTAATTATACTGCACTGACACTTGCTGGACGTTGTAGAAGTGTACGCTGATGTGAATCTGTCAAGCTGCGTGTGCGTTGCCGGGCGTTTTGTGTTGGCTCAGCAACACATTTTATATATTCTCTGCAAAAGTTGCTACACTGCCACTCTGCTTTTCACTCCAATGTCCCCTCAGTCCATTTTAAATCAAAGCTTCCTACCTCTACCAGCCGACGATTCCTTCATGTTGGATGGGGAGAAAGAGGGTGGTTTTCACTCCTGGAGCACAGTGCAGATGGCGCGGCGACAGGGCGCTACTACCGAGCGTTCCCCGCGCGCAGCAACCTGCTCGCACCGGCGGGCGCGTTGGAGGGACGGCGTCGTCGTCTGCTTTAGCGACGGTTGTTTTTGGCCTCTTCTGGCATGCTTCGCGTTCATTGCGCGCTTCCTTGGCACGCCTTAATTAACTTGTTCGACAGAACCTCCTGGGTAACTCGGCCCGACGGAATAAAGTGGTCACACGGCATCGATACGTTAAGGACTGGTTTGCAGGGCGGTAAAACAAAATGTAGAGACGACATAGTACAGGCATCTGGCCGCTAGAGAAACGTTACCTTTTGCGCACTGCTTGCCACGAATGGGATCCCGGTTTCTAAATTTGTGAATAACAATTTGGTTGTATTTTAAGAGGTGTTACCAAATGCGAAAGGAGCAACGGGATCTGGTAAATAGCGAACGTAAAAGTTCCCTCAGCTTTCTCGCATTTCTCCAACTTACTAAAATAACTAGTTTAAATCGGTATAGATGGGAATCACTAAGTTCACTTGCCAAACGTTTTCGGTGTCTGCGCTTGTGTCGCGCGGTGGTGTAGCTCCGAGCTAACACATCAGGATGGCTAGGTTCCGCTGTCTCGCCATTCACCCTTCGATGTCTCACCCTCCATTTTCTTTCCGCCGACGCACGGTCGGGCTACAGCGGCGGCGTCCGCCGCTCTAACCCAGCCGTGGCCGACGCTCCTGCGTTCGGGAATCCGCCCCCGCAAATTCCAGGTAATGGCTGGCAGAATCTCTGGCTTCGCTCTTTGTACAGCCACGTGTGTTCATTCAAATGACGCGCATGGGCAACTGTTCTGGGCGTCGTTTAGAGCTTTGCTTTCCAACCACCTTCAGAGCGTGGATTGCAGCCAATTTTTTTACTCAACTAACACATTATCCTTCTCTCATGATAAGCAGGTTCGGGCTTACATGCCTCATTCGTATCCCGTATTACGAGGCCTGGCATAGCTACCATTTCCTGTAAGAGTGCAATCGTGATGCCAGTTTTCATTCCACACCCTCGTGTTTCTGGTTGGTGAGTGCTTATCTCTCCGGTGGGTAAAGATGATGAAGATAAGGTGGTGTGTTCTGGCTTTCTGTCTACTGACATTTCTTTGCAGCCAGGCATGTTCTTTATTCTAATAATAAAATAAGACCAGTCTTCTCTTGTAGTCGTAATCGAGACCATAGATGTTTTAAGCAGAGGTGTAAAGTACGCGTGGCCGAGCACTTGGCTGGCGATGGTAACTGCAACGGCCGCTGTACGGGATAGGCCTAACTCTTCATCCTTCACCATTTCTGACCATTGAATTGCCTTCGAACAATGAACGATAAAGCCAGGACTCTTTTCTACATGTGAACCCATTGTCAACTTAGAAGAAACGTGTAGAGAATACAACGCGCCCAGTTCTCGCTGCCAACTCCGTCGGCCAACCAGCCGTCCGTTTGTACGCGCGGACGTAACTGGTTTTCGCGCCCGCTGCCCACAGGTGCAGTGCGCAAATATCTGGTTTGCGCAGACTTTGGCGCAGCAAGCTCTTATCAGTTTTCGCCGGAGCCAGATGTACAGCCTGTAAAAGGCTTGTCTATAACACAGCTTTCGTACTCTCAGCCTTATCCTGCCCCGCCGCTGCGGGATTTGAATAAAACTACTGCGGAATTCTGAAGTCTTAGCCCTTCGCTTTTGCCTCCGACATGTTTGGAACGAGTATGTTTCGGCAGTTTTCGGATGTGGCTGGTTGAAGTTGAAATCGCTGTTATAGACAAGCGTTTTACCGACTGTACGGTCAGATTCCTCGATGAACGAAATTACCACGCGAACACACTAGCTAGGTCGATTACTTGCCTCATTCATCCTTTCTCCACCTTCCCCTTCTGTTTTCTTCACGGACGCAGCACGGGGAAATTTCTGCGCACTGCCACTACGTAAATGTTCTTACGGAGCTACCTCAATACTGCCTCACATATAATTAAGAGTGAGCGTTTGGCGTGTAACATCCAAGGTGATGAGCTGGATTGGATTTCTATTGCAACATTTTGTGAGCGTTTCAGGTTTTTTCAGGTCATTTAAAAAGTCGTGTTGATTAGTGTCGTGGTTTGTGCTTTTTCTAGGTACCCCGTGTGCGACCACGAAGTGTGCCAGAGGACGGCATCCCTCGCGCGGCGTCTATGCGAGCCGGGACTGCCAAAGTCTCTGTGGCTGCGCTGCCTTCGTACTGTTCCCGTGCAGTCACTGCTTAGAGGGCCTCCCGAAGCACACAGCGACCTCTTTAGGTTCTTCCCCGTGCTTCCCGTCACGTGGAACCACACTACCTGGAAGCACCTCAACGTACGCCAGTTTGACACCGGCTGATTTTACACTCGTTACATTTTCTCAGTTTTTGGAGCGAAAGCTCTACTACGCTACACCTTTCAAGGTCGTTCACCGCGTCGCCATTGACATTGAGCCGATGACGCGCAAGCTGTGCCTTTATTGTCGCTTCGCTTGAGAGGAACCTCGGTAAAACGCGACTAGGCGAGGGTGAAACTGCTGCTCCGCCTGCGTTTGATCGCTCAGCGCTGGCTGTGCCTTCTGCGCATGCGCTTCAGCGTAAGCAAGCCACGTGACTTGGGAAGGATTAAAGGGCTGCTTCGCCGGCGCTTGGTCCCTACGTGTCACCAGCAATGGCGCGCAGGGTGTGCTGTCTGCGCGTTCCCTTCAGCGCAAACTAAAGGGTGAATCCAGTCATTCAGTACATACAGCTGGACGGCAGGCTGCGAAATGTCAAGGAAAGGCTAACTGTCACCAAACACTGTGTATACATGTTCCGTGTTTTCGCTCATGATAACAAGTTTTGAAACCGTTAAACCTTAGCCATTTTCTTGCTTTTTATGGCGCCTGAACGAGTTAGGTTCATTGTGGACAGCAATATCGCTGTGTTTCCCTACCCAATGCCGCCTGTATAATCATTTCCTCACGCGTGAGCGATAAATGGCCCAACAGCCACTCTCCTGTCGCTCTCTCCTACCCTTCCCTGCTACGTAGTCTTTCTGCGTGCGTTCGTGTCCGTTGGCCAGCGCCGTTTCTCGGAAACTACGAAAAACAGTTGAAAGTTTGTTTAGAATTCTCCAGGCGGCTCTCCTACGCCTTCTTCATTTTCACCATGCCTGTCTGTCTTGGTCTGTCGCTGATAAAACCACTTTCGCCACGGAGCCGAATCACCTGTGCTGCCGCAGGCTGATGCCAACTTTGCGCGCTTATCTACTTGGATCACGGGCCCCGAAATTATCTGAGTGGGGCATTGTCCCTCTGCCCCCTCCTCATTTTGGTCTTTTGTCCCCGCTGTTCGCACTCCGCATCGGTACGCACTTTTAAAATTGAGGACTGTGCAGTAGAAGCACCCGGCCAGTGCGCCGGGACCCTCAGCTGCTGTTTTCTATAATCTTGTAAAATTTAAAAGCACGTGATATTTTTGGAAATTAATGGTAGAAGATAGCGCTTGAACAAAAAATGTGCAGGCAATTTTTTTCTTCCCTAAATACTCCAGAGGGAAAAATATCAGTAAAATAATGGCTGCACCATCCGAAAGTATTGTTTTTATGATCACTATTTGTCTACCCGACAATTAATATGTTTTTACACTATTTCAGTTCCGTCTCCGTCAGTTATATTTGGAAAAATCCAGCAAGTATGAAGCGAGCGACACGTTGAACGAGATCCCCAGTTCGCCCCAGAACTACCGCCCCGTCACGGCTAAGATGCGAGCCAAACGGCCCTTGAAGCTCAACAGGCGAGCTGACAGACGCATGTCGTAGAAGTGGGTGCAGCGTTCGTGACTCGCGAGCAGTGACGTAAGGTGAGGTGTCCGCCTGCGCGCGCCACATAGCGGATGAGTGCCTGAAGTTAAGCTTCCCTATCCTTCCCATTGAAAAGCGCTCGACGCGTCAGGCAATGTTTATACAGGTGGCGCTGCCCTATCAATAACAAACGTAAAGAAATAAAATTAAACAAAAATGCGTGCGGCTCAGTTGTACGAGGATGTCTCATACAGGTACAAGCACAGACATGGACAGAAAAAAGCTGACAAAACCAGCGCTGACTCAGAGATAGCAGAGATACTAGTTCGTCACCTTTATTCACTATGGGATCTATCTTACATAATGCTCGTCTACGAGCATTAGACGAGCATTATGTAAGAATACCAGAGGACGAATGGGTCTACAGCTACCATCATCCTCCATAAGGAGATAAAATACCTATAAGGAAGGGCGTCAGACAAAGAGACACAATCTCTCCAACGTTATTCACAGCATGTTTACAAGAAGTATTCAGAACATTGGATTGGGAACAGGTAGGAGTAAGGGTTAATGGAGAATACCTCAGTAATCCCAGATTTGCTGATGGAGTTGTCTTGCTAAGTAACTCGCGGGACGAATTACAAAGCATGCTTACCGCACTGGACAAACAGAGTAGAACCGTGGGCCTGAAGGTTAATACGCAGAAAACTAAAGTAATGATCAATAACCTGGGGACAGCACACCGGTTTGAGATAGGTGGCGAGGCAGTGGAAGTGGTAAGCGAATATACCTACTTAGGCCAAGTTGTGAACCCGGATCCCAACCACGAGGTAGAGATAATTAGAAGGATAAGAATGGGGTGGAGTGAATTCGGCAGGCATTCTCAGATAATGAACGGCAGCCTACCATTGTCGTTGAAGAAGAAAGTGTATGAGAGCTGCATCTTACCGGTACTCACCTACGGGGCAGAATCTTGGAGGCTCACTAAGAGGGTTCAATTTAAATCGAGGACGACTCAGCGAGCAATGGAGCGGAGGATGATAGGTGTAACATTAAGGGACATGAAGAGAGCGGAGTGGGTCAGGGAACAAACGCGTGTTAAGGACATATTAGTAGAAATTCAGAAGAAGAAATGGACGTGGGCGGGGCATGTAATGCGAAGGCAAGATAATGTTGGTCATTAAGTGTAACAGAGTGTATCCTTAGAGAATTGATTGATTGATTGTACGTTTTAACGCGCCGACGCAACGCAGGCGATGAGGCGCGCCGTAGTGGAGGGCTCCGGATTAATTTGGACCACCTGGGGATCTTTAACGTGCGCCGAAATCTCGTACACACGGGCGTTTTTGCTTTTCGCCTCCATCAGAAAAGCGGCCGCCGCGGCCGGATCCATAGAGAAGGAAAGCGTAGCAGGGGGTGGCAGAAAGTTAGATGAGCAGATATCAAGAAGTTTACAGGGATAAATTGGTCGCAGTTAGCACAGGACCGGGGTAACTGGATCCATAGAGAAGGCAAGCGTAGCAGGGGGTGGCAGAAAGTTAGATGAGCAGATATCAAGAAGTTTACAGGGATAAATTGGTCGCAGTTAGCACAGGACCGGGGTAATTGGAGATTAATGGGAGAGGCCTTTGCCCTGCAGTGGGTGTAGATAGGCTGGTGATGATGATGCTGATGACTATGAGATCACGGCCGGGCCACCGACCATTAACCCGTGATTCAACTGCCAGTGTGCCACTTCTGACCAAGTAGGAATCCACGCATAGGTCAACCGCTAGCCACAGGTGCGTCACGTGACCCAAGGGTGGATCACGTGACTAGAAGGTGGAGATTGACAGCTGGGTAGGGACAGCAACAGGGAGGGGAAAGGAAAGAGGGTGAGGGAGATGTAAATATGAAGGAAGAAGCAAAAGATGCCGTGAAGAGGTGTGCAGTGGAAGAAAAAAAAGAGGGGAAGGGAAGTGGGATGGGGAAAGGAAGATGAAATGGGAAACTCGGATGGGACAAGGCAAGTGGAATGAAAGAAAAGGAATGTAAAGTACGACGAGGACGGTGAGGGAAAGATGAGAAAAGCGTGGCTGAGGCGGGCGGGGAGTGGTGGAATAGCAATTGTCTGGTGTGGGTAGAGAAGCGCGATCAGCGTGGGGAGAGAGGAGGGAGTATGAGTGATGGTGAGCTGAATTGGAGGGAACGGGAGAGGAACAGGAGGAAGAGAGTGATTGAGTGAGTCAGAGAGTGAGTGATTCAGGGAGTGAGTGAGTGTGTGAATGAGTGAATGAACAATTGAGCGGGTAATTCAGTGAGTAGATTGGTGTGATTCAGCAAGTGAGTAAGTGAGTAAGTGGGGGAGTGACGGAGTGAAGAAGGGAGTGAGCGAGCGAGTGAGTGACGTAGTAAGGGAGCAAGGGAGGATGGAAGGCAGGGGGTAATTGAGTGAGTCAGCGAGCGAGCTGGAGAGTGAGTAAGTGCGCGAGTGAGTCACGATGTAAGTGAGCAAGTGACGAAATGGAAAAGGGAGTGAGCGCGTGAGCAGGTGGGTGAGAAAGTAAGTGAGCGAGTGAGAATGACAGAGGGAATTTGTGTGTGAACTGGTGGATGAGTGAGTGAGTGATTGAGTGGGTGAGTGAGTGAGTGATTGAGTGAATAAGTGAGGGAGTACGCGCACGAACATGTGTGTTTGAGTAACGCCACGTGGCTTGTATCGCGGTGATATTGTTAGTCTTCGTTTTGAGAGTAGGGGAAAGTAGTATGTTCGTTTTTATGCACATATAACGAATCTGAAACAGATCGTTTCATTATTTGTTTCCGCGTTTGTTAATATCTGTACATATGTATCACACGCTGAGGGAGCACCGAAGGCAGGTGGGCAATTTCAACACCCGTGCCAACAATGTTATCTCTTTTCGGACTGTATTTCTTCCGTCACTGATCCCCCCAAAAAAACTGATTGCGCGCTTTTACAGCCCTGTGCACTGAGCGTTCAACCGAAAAATTGTTCTCATGGATTACATGTGGTCACGGCCAGTTACCAGAGCCTGTTGACGAAAAAATAAGCGCAAGGTGTCTCACACCCACTTGTCGGACGACAATACATCAATGGACACGATATCAAAAGTTATCAAACAACCGCACAACCAGATGATTAGTAAAGTAATACCCGAAATTTTGTTCGTTTCTTGTGCCATGTACATACAGGTGTCTGGCATGAAGGTCCTGGTGGGCTTCTCGGACGACGAAGGGCCGGCGCTGCTGTCGTTTATAAATAGAGGCTTTCGCATCAGGCTTTATAACGTCGCCGAACAGGTGCGCTCCGTTCTTTCCCACTACTACGGATTCGCGCCTGAAGATGCCAAAAACATCACCAGTTACTACGATAAGGTGAGCCGTTAAATCGAAGAGATGGGTGAAATACTGATTTTTCCTTCGCGAGATATTACGAATACGCATGCAGGGGAGTAGCCAGAAATATTGCTGGAGAGGGGGGGGGGTGAGATTGCGCTTTATCTCTTTCTTATGGCTTATTCAGAGATTAAAAGCATGTATAATAAAAATATAAGAATTAAATAATAATATATGCATAACGGTACTGAAAATACATAAGTATTATTTGCCAAGAACAAGGCTGATGATGAACAAACTTTATTGGAGACCAGGCGCTGATGTTTGTTTCGTCGGCATAAGAAGAAATACCCCATTAGAATTATAGAAATGTAGAACAAATATAAATATATATGCTTGACGCACATGGAAGCGAAAACCTTGCAGCAAAGAACGAACCCATTTAAAAATTAAAGCCGTTCCACTCAATGTGAAAGTTGTCGGAAGTGCAGAGCAGCGATTCGCCATAATGGGCTGTACCGCCGTTATCCGCTTACTGCTACCACCCCATGCAATTCAAATTTCCCGCCTTTGCAGTGCTGGCGCCCCCCTTCCTGAAACTGCGCCAGCGGGAGTTCTGTTCTCTGTGTGCTTTTCTCCCCGCCGTGCCGGTGTTGCACTGCTAAATTTTGCGTTTACTATTGTAAAATCCAACCCTACGGGTGTCCTTAAAGGCACATTCCCACTGGCGATGCGCCTCGTCGCGCGACTAAAAGCGACGTCGCAAAGCGACGAGCCGGCCGTCGCTTTTCGGCGTTTTGCGACGGCGGAGCCGATCGCTCCCGGTCCGAATTCCCTCGTCGCGCGACGGCCCCGCAAAACCGGTAAGCCAATCATGGCCGCGGAGTAGGCTGACGTAGCCGGAAACGAAACGTTTCTTTACATCCGGTATGCAAACGCTGCGGGCGGGCGAGGACGAGCCGCCGCCGCCACCGCCGCTGGCTCGCTCGGCTGGCTCGGCCAGGCGGCCAGGCGCTTGGCCCGCTATCGCTGTACCCGCCGGGTCGGGCCGGCAAGCAACTTCCCGTGTGCATCGGTTCTTTGGTCAGTGGCTTCAGCGTGCGCGTGCACTAATCAACGAATAGCGTGGAACTCATCAGTGTGGAGAAGCGTGTATGGATTGTAAATAGAGCTAGGTGGACAGCGAGACGGTAGGTTGACTTGCAGCCTCTTCGTCTATCGGCGACTGGTAAACACGCGTAGAGTTCGGAGGCGTCAGAACGTTGCGCATGTGAAAAGAAGCGACATTTGTGGGCCGTGATGCGGGTGTTGTGGCGTGAAAGCAAGCGTGTGCATTTCTTCGTGCAATAATATGTTGAAAAGAGCCTTCGTGAGTTTGTTATTTTCTGCTCCTCCCGCAACCCGCAAATGCTTTCGGCATTGCTCCAGGTTAGTAGCATGTGTTTTAGTTTGATTTCTACCTGCTTTTGTCGCGTATTCTTTGACTTCGAATGGTTGACGCACCAACGAGGTCGTATGTACAAGTCGGGAAGCAGCTGCGCTGAACGCAGTCGCATCATCGCTCATCGCAAGTGCGAACACCACCTCAACGCCTCATCGCGCGACGCGCGCCGTCGCGCGACGAGACAAATCGCCAGTGGGAATGTGCCTTAAAGGGGCACTGACACAAAAATTTTGCATCTTGTTTTTTTTTGTTGCAATAAGTAGCTAGTGACCTACTTATAACCTGTAGAAACCTCATTTGCTTCAGCGTGCGACGGTTGTTTAATTAGAGGCATTTTCAATGAGGCCAGTCGCACTTTCGGTTTCAGCGAGTGCCGCGAAACGATGGATTTTGTGGATTTTGTGTGAACAAAGCTGACCACGTGACCGTCGGAGGGATATCACAGTTACAGAGCAGAGCCGCCGTAGCACTGTCGAATCCGCATCGACGGCAGTTTCTGCGAATGCCCCCCCGTACTGATCTCGTGAGGCGCCTAATTAAAAAGCGACCGTGGATGTGACGCAGGCGCTGCGAGGGCAAATGCTACCGCGGCTAACGAACGACGCGCGACACTCGAGACGGTGGGTGGCAAGACGCGCGCTGGGAGCAGCCGGCCGGTCTGCCTACAGGTCCGACTACAGATGTGTTTGGCTTAGCACTGCGGCGGATATTCGAGGGCCGCTCTCGTAATCGGTGCAGATGACAATTTTTAATGCAACCCGCTATGGCATCATTAACTCCTTTCTCATGTAAGCCACCATGGTCGGGACTTGGGGACAATTTCGTGCAGCGGTAACAGCGGTAACAAGCTATCATTCGAGCTACCTGCGCCGGCGTGGGCCACTTCGCGGCCGTGGCCGCCGCCTGCACAGCGACCATGCGGCTTGCTCAGTGGGCTTTTCGTGCCTCCGGCGCGTTTCCGCATCCAATGGTAATAAACAGTAATAGAAACAGAGTGCCTGGAATCGCTGTAGAACTTTGGTCGCGGCCAGCTGCCCGATGAGCTGACGAAATCACGGCGCCTCCGCCGCCAACGATCGGGTCGTTCGTTCTCGAGAGCAGAAGCTCCGCCCTCCGGCCCTCCGATTGGAGCGGCGAGCCGGCAGTGCGGAAGCGGCAAACATAAACTCGTGACGTGTTTGGATGTTGTTTATTTACACTTGCGCGTGGTCCTCTGCTGGCCGCTCGGTTGCGTTTCGCACACTTCAAAATTGATTTTAAATATGTTCTAGGCTGTATTCACCGCTGATATTTTGCAGATGATGTATATGTGTCCCCACCAATCTATCTCCGAAGTTATCTCGCCTTCAAAATTTTGTGTCAGTGCCCCTTTAACTAAAGTAACGTGGTGCGCTGCCGGTTAATTACGTATAGTTTTCCTCAAATGTGCCTATTTTTTCTTTGCGCTAAACAACGGGAAGATGTATGACAAGCCCCAGCGTTTCACGACTTTCGAACGCTTATGACTATATAAACCGCGTGGCTTTCAGAGCCTCTGGGTTACGCCGCGAACAACAGCGTTACTTGGATTGGATTGGACTGGCTACACTGCCCGAGGTTGACCAGTTTCGCGTAGCTCCTGGAGAAACGTGCTGTGCAAGCGCGAGGATTAGATTGGATTGCATCGGATTGGATTGGATTGGCTTGGCTTGGGTTGGACTGGATTGGATTGGATTGAATTTGGATTGGATTTTGATTGGATGATAAGCAGCAGTACACATGATAATCAGCTAATCCTATAGACCTTATGCAAAAACTGGCGCCCTCTTCAGGTGATCGGGTGTGCTTCCGCCATGTTGGGGGATTTCCGGATCTCCGGATACCGCCGTATACATGATAGCCTGGGGTTAGCGACGCGCGCGTCGGCATTTATCGCTGCCCAAGATACCAAATACTGCCTTGTAACTTCCTTTGCACAAAGATGGTCCGAGGACGACCACGGAATTTGCGTACCCATCTTTTTTATTTCTCAACAGAAGCATGATTCGAGGCCGGCGGGAAGCCGCCTGCGGGTGTCGACTTCCGTTCGCGCAGTAATATTATAACTAGTTCGCATGCATAGTCACGAAACGAATAATATGTGCGCGGCTAAAAAAATACCAAAGTGAGCTGATTTCTTGTCCTGTATTGGCCCCGGAGCACTCCTTCCTGCTGGTATTTAAGGCGCACTGCATCGGTCAGCTGGTACTTTGTCATGCGGGATGAGTTTTGAGTCTGCCGTTCGGCTTTTGCGCGCCTGCTTTTTCTTTTTATTGTGAACGTTCGGTGGGCTTTTATGAAAGTACTACGCATTCTTTCGTTTGCCAAACGTTACAGGAAATAAGGGAGAGCTACAACCTTCACGTAGCGCCATGAGTAGCGCAAGTAACGTGCGTAGTAATTCCATGTATCGGTCATTTACCGCTCGTCGCCTTCTATTCGACCTTAACCTATTTTCCCGAGATCAAATTTTTCGAGCGGAATTTTCTAAGCGGTAGTGTGCCCCCAGTTTTGTTCACGGCGCGAGGCGGGGACGCTTGGTGGTCGCCGCGAGGCACGCGATCACGAGCACTCGGCATTTCCTCGCTCTTCAAGCGCCTGTCTCGTCTACTCTGTTCTTCGTCCGTGTGTTTTTGTTGCGCTTCAAATCATGGCATCTCTTCAAGGTTTCCGCAGTTTTTTTTACTAAAGCCTCTGCGCGTGACGGGGACACTCGGCGGTCGCCGCGAGCCACGCGTTCACCAGCGCTCTGCAATTTATTTGCAATTTAATTATTCACACTGGCAACTTATTGGTAATTTATTGGCAAAGTTGAACGCGTTACGCTCTACACATTACGTACGGCCAGCTACAACAGCTCCGCTGCTAAAAAAGGTTTCCAGGTATGCAATTTATTTTATTACGTCTATTTTTTTCTTTTGCAGGTTTCCTCTGAACGTATAGTTATATCGCGGTGTGCCCCTTCCCCCCTCCCCCCATTTCAACCTCAGGACTGCCCGCATCGGCTCTAAGCGTTTCAGTAATGACTTCCTGAGAAACCCGCATGATGCGAACCAACACGGATGTAATTCAATGTTTGTGTTCTGAAAGCAAAAAAAAAAAAAAAAAGAAGAAGCGCGACAGCCCCCAAAAGCTTTCCTGCCCGTGCCTTTATGATTATTTTTTCGATGCATAATGCGTATTTACGAAGTCGCTCGGAAATGTAGGCAACCAAGAAAAGTCCACAGACCACTCCTCGCTCATTATGATGCGCTCAAATCTGAAAAAAAAAAAAAAAAAGATCGCCAAGCCGAGAAAGCCCCTTACACGCTCCGTACAAAGCAA
Source organism: Haemaphysalis longicornis (assembly GCF_048455015.1). Lineage (NCBI taxonomy): Eukaryota > Metazoa > Arthropoda > Arachnida > Ixodida > Ixodidae > Haemaphysalis > Haemaphysalis longicornis. The sequence goes on from NW_027526295.1 coordinate 148,959,756, forward strand.
TCCCGCGACCGCCATCCCCCAACATGGCGTCTCGCGCTCGTTTCGTTTTTCGTCCGGTAGATGGTGACACTTTTGCGTAAGGTCTATACAATCAAGAAAGTTAAGAATAACCAGCTGAACCTTAGCTCACGCTACGTATATCCTGGCATAGCCGCTTGGTTTTCGAAGCGTCTGGGTTACGCCGCGGCGAAGGGACCGTGACAGGCTACACCGTAACGCCGTGGTGATATGCTTGGTTCCAGCGAGCGAGCTAGGACAACGCCGCCTGTATAAACAATGCCTAACGCGTGAGCGAAAAATGGCCAAACAGCCACTCTCCTGTTGCTCTCTCCTACCCTTCCCCGCTCCGTAGCCTTCCAGCGTGCTTTCGTGTCCGCCAGCCAGCGCCGCTTCTCGGAAACTATGCAAAATAGTGGAAAGTTTGTTTAGCGTTCCCGAGGCGGCGCTCCTACGCCTTCTTGTTGTTCACCATGCCTGTCTGTCTTGGTCTGTCACTGATAAAACTTCCTTTGTCACGAAGCAAAATCCCTTGCGCTGCCGCAGGCTGATGCCGGCTTTGCGCGCTTATCTACTCGGATCACAGGCCCTGAAATTTTCTGAGTGGGGCATCCCACCTCTATCCCCTCCGCATTTAGGTATTGTTTTGACCCCGCTGTTCGCACTCCGCATCGGTACGCACTTCTAAAATTGAGGACGTACTGTAGAAGCGCCAGGACAGCGTGGTGGGATCCCAGCTGCTTATCCTTTTGTTTCCTATAATTTTCTGAAGTTTACAAGCACGTGATATTATTGGAAAGTAATAGTAGAAGCGAGCGCCTGAACAAAAAACGTGCACGCAATTTTTTCTTATCTAAATACTCCAGAAAGAAAAATATCAGTAAAATAATGGCTGCCCCATCCGAAAATATCCTTTTTCTGTTAGCTATATGTCTACCCGACAATCAGTAGGTTCTTACACTATTTCAGTCCGCCTCCGTCTTTATCTTTGGAAAAATGCAGCAAGTATGAAGCGAGCGACACGTTGAACGAGATCCCCAGTGCGCCACAGAACTAGCGCCCCATCGTGGCTAAGATGTAAGCGAAACGGCCCTTGAAGCCCAACAGGCAATCTGGCAGACACACGTCGTAGAAGTGGGTGCAGCGTTCGCGACTCGCGAGCAGTGACGTAAGGCGAGATGTCCGCCGGAACGCGCCACATAGCGGATCAGTGCCTGAACTAAGCGTTCCTACCCTTTCCATTGAAAAGCGCGCGACGCGTCAGGCAATGTTAATACAGGCGGCGTTGGCTAGGACGATAAGGCGAGCGCCTAAAGTGCTCTGCACTTAAAGGGACTTGGAAAAGCCTTTCGTAAAAGTTACAAAAGGCCTTTATTGTCGCGTAGTGCCAATACAGCGATGCAATGCCGTTGGAATTATTGATTTACATTCAGTATTAGCTGCGCCAGAAGCAATTAAGTGCACCTCTGCCCCCTTGCCGATCAATTCCTCCTCCCTCTCTGCTTCTTTCAAAGCATCTAGAAACACTGGGAATAGCCATGTGACATCGCGACGCTCGACTTGCGTTCTCCGCTAGCTACATTCCTGCGCCTAGGCACGCGTCAATCGCTGCAGACCCGCCTTTGCCTCGGGATCGCGCAGGAAGGAGGAAGAGCAGCCGGAAGTCAATGGCAGTGACGTTGCCGGCGACCGACGATCGGCCGAATAAGGGGGGCGCCTCGCCGTTGCGTCAGCCGCGGTCGGCTCGCTGCGGCGGCGCGCTCATCGGCTGAGAAAGGCGATCTTAAAAAATTGTTTACAAATTATCCGTACAATGTATGGGGCTCACACTTGTCTCAAAAATCCCCCGTTATGTGTTCTACCACCTGAATACATTTGATTTCCACCTTCACAAAGCTTTTCTGGGTCCCTTTAAGATTGTAACGCCACTGTCTTTCATGCCAATATATTGCGTAGGAGCAGCTTCTCAACCATCACTTACCACAGATGATCACACCAAAATTGGTCAAGCAAAAAGTAGCTTAGAATGTCCAGTTGTGGAGAAAAAAAGCGAGATTTTATTTTCGTCAGGGCAACAAAAGTGTCACTGGCAACACAGGTCTCATTTGTAATGGAAGCCCGTCCTACATTGTGCGAATTCACTTGAGAATTCGCTGCTGCGGCACTGATTGTGCTGCGCAACGACGTATTTTTGTAGCTGTGGCAGTAGATCATTTTGTTGCACGAACGGCACCGCAGCAGCAAATTCGCGGGTAAATTTTCTACATGTAGGGAAGGGAGGGACGAATTCTGAAGTCGTTAGCGCACAGTTTTCCAGCGGCACCCTCGGTTGCATGGAAGCACTGAAGCACCAGGCCGACTGTTTCGCCCGCGGGTCTACCCTATTCGCTAATCTACGCGACGCGGCTCTCCATCGCGTCGCAGAGCACCCGCTCGCACAACACTGCCGTAGATAAGGACTTGCATAGGAGATGGCACGCCGGGAGGGAAACGGGCCACCAAGGGGCTCTTTCCGGATATGATTCCCGAGGTCTTGGACAAAACCCAAGGATGGATTACGGCGCAGGTCGCCATGCACAATCGCGGTCGTGCATGACAGCGCGACTTTGCTATTGTCTTTTTTGTCTACTGGGGTATTTAAGTGGTGGAGAATGCGGGGCCTGACATCACTCTCAACTTAGTGGTTTCAAATGCGGCGCTTCTCCGTGTGGTCCTGATACAATCTCTGCGTGGTTAGTTTTTGAAAGTTTGAGCAAGCTATTTGAGCGACGCATGTTTCGTTCGTTTACTTACCAAGACATTTCAGGCGAAGTACCGAGTCCCTGAGCTCGACTTGTTCATTGCCCTGTTCCATCTTTCATATGGAAAATTGGGAACGCCATAGTGAGCTCATAAACGCAAGGATCCAGAAGGCCTCACAAGCAAGAGGTGAAGTGAGGTGACTGTGAGAGGGAAAGAGGTTCCCAGACTGCACCACATATGTATCGCAGGGAGAGAAAGGGAAGGGGAGGGGGTAGAAATATGGGTTGAGGTAGTGGTAGAAAGGTGGTTGGGGCAGGAAAAGGAAGGGGTAATGGGGAAGAGAAGATAGATCAGCGACCACCGCCCGGGAACAGGAAAACTATCAGCGGGCTTTTTTTTTTTTTTGAACATGAAAGGAAAATTTCCTTGTTTGAAACGAAAAATCAGAAAACTCTAAAGGTATTAAAAGAAAAATAACAAACACTAAACCTTAAGAACACTTCGTTCTAAAAATTGATCTTCACTGTCGACTTGGATCCTTGGTAGACGTCTTGTCTTGTTTGTTCTTGTTATTGAACTTTACTTGATTCTTGATTCTTTGATCTTGGTTTGTTGATCTTGTTCTTCATGATTTGTTCGTGACCTGACTTGACCGGGTATATAGATCTGTTACGCCTGATGGTTTGTGATTATGTGTTGTTGGTGTTCTGCTTGGTTTCCTTGTGTTGTTATGGTGTAAGAAGGGAATGACTGGAGATGTGGGCGGAGGAAGCCTCAGCAACATGGCGTTTCTGCTCCATCCCTGTATCATATCCCATCTTTTATATTGTCGTGATTGATCGTGCTGGTGTTCTGTTATGTTTGGTCTATTCTTATGCTTGTAGAATGAATTCGTTAATTTGATCGATCTTCGCCCTTCTGCGTTCGGACCCCGTATTCTCGCTGACTATATGGCTGTAGTCCTATGAGATTTGGTGATCGGTATGGCCGTTCCTTACGACCAAAGATATCTACTGGATCCTCCAGCGAATGAGCGAGGTTACAGTGCCACTTTATTGGGACAGCCAGCCGATTCTTGTGGAGTATGTGTCCTGTATCCAAAATAAGAGGGCATCACTTAAAACACCTTGAACCGAAACGGTTTTCCTGATAAGGCCCTGTAATTTTTGAAACGGTGTTTTTTGTCTGCCAGCCTTACGTACACTTTCAGAACGAATGCTGCAGCCATGAGCAACACTGCAAGATACTTTGTAACTGCACGTGAGATGAGAAACGGTATTTAAAGGCTTTTCCCAAGCTAAAACATTAACGAAATTCTCTTTCCTATTACCTTATACTGTTTCTGAGACAGGCATTGCATGCGATCGAATGGTTCGTCCGCGATGATGTCAAGTTTAGGCATTACATGGCGTCATCCTCCAGGTTTCAGAAAGTTAAATTTCAAATTACAGTGGAACCCTGCTGGTACGTCCCCGAACTTATGACGACCCACTTCTTACGACGGACCACCGCGGTCCCGTCAAACTCCCCATAGAAACAATGCATTAAAAACCCCGATGATATGACGCGCGGGTGCACGTGGTCCGCTTCATACGTCGAACCCTGGCGCGGATAAACTGGCGTTTTTCCCTGATTTTACGCCACTTCACCGCCTCGTCCCGACCTTTATTCTTATCCCCGTTTGACCCTCCTTGATGTGCAAAGGTCCGCATGCAGGCGACACAGCTTGCTGAACAGACGCAAGCAAGAAGGCGGGTACTCGTGAACGGGAGTTAACCTTAGACAGCCCCAAGCGGCAGCTGTACGCCAACGCGCCAACCGCGAGAAGTCGTAGTTCAAGGTTCAGGTGGCTGGCGCACCGCGAATTTGAAGCTCCCATCGAGCCGCCGACGAATGGACTACGACACAACCCAACAGCGATGACTGGACACCCGCTTTCTTCGCCCGCTCGATCCACGTTCCATTTCACGACGCTGTCACCCCCTCACTGCTCTCTGCTTATCATTGTCTTTTAAGGCGGCGTTTTCACTCCGCTTCTGCCTTTGCTATGGTGCCTACATTCACATTAGTCCGCCGCAAGGGTGGAGACATGTATACGTTGGCACCGCCATTTTGGGTCACTCACTGGCCACCGCAGCCAGGCCCTGTAGCAGGAGCGCGCTATAATTTTCGTCGCCACACGGTTTACTGGCGAAGTTTGAATCATCTTATCTATTTCGCTTTGCTGGGTCTTGTAGAAACGAAAACACTTATGTGTTGAGCACGGGACCGTTCAAAGGGTGTCCCACCCTGTACGGGAATCCGTTTTTTTATCTCCGACACGACATGTCCCACAAATAGACTGGGAACGGAAGCCGGACACCTTGGGAAGCGACCACTTCATAATTGCACTATGTGTCACCAATCATGCGTCCTGCCACCGCACCGGAGTGGCACGACTAACCGATTGGGAGGCCCTCCGGAAAGCCCCCCTTCCCTCCATACAACCTACGGAAGACATTGAATAATGGAGTCAACAACTGGCCGACCTACAACAAACTTACACCAAGAACATCATACTCACTCAGGATCTACCAGCAGCCGATTCCCACCTTCACCACCTGTGGGAAGCCCGCCGTGGCTTACTGAATCGATGGCGTCGCAACAAGCACAACCGCTCACTCAAACGGCGCATCGCAAAACTTACACAAGAGGCGCTCACGTACGCCCAACATCTCCAAAACCAAAACTGGCGGACGTTTTGCGACCAACTGAGCGGATCCCTCACAACAAAGAAAGCATGGAATATATTTCGGCACCTGTTGGGCAATACGCCATCCAAAACCGCCACTACTCAACACATCACCCGCCTCATTCACAATCACTCTCAACCCCCGGACCAGCTGCTTTCCTCTCTTCAAAAGAAGCTTTTTGGCTCCTTGCCAACTCCGTCGTCTTCTTCCCACCCTAATTACCAAGGGGCTCCCAACCCCAACCTTGACGAGCCATACACACGCGAGGAACTCTTACAAGCACTCGCAAGGTTAACTCGCAATTCGGCGCCGCCGGGACACGACCAAATTACATACAAGCTGCTTCGGAACCTGAACGACGAGCACTTGGATTCCCTCCTTGACTGCTACAACCGGCACTGGAAAGAAGGAACACTACCCTCGCAGTGGCGACACGCTGATCTTACCTTACTGCCAAAACCAAACAAGTCCTTGGGGTTCGACAACCTACGACCCATTTCCTTAACCTCATGTGTGGGTAAACTATACGAACATTTGGTCGCTCGACGCCTTACAGAACTCCTAGAAGATACTGGCCGCTTTCCCCACACCATGTTCGGCTTCCGGGCACATCTGTCTGCTCAAGACGTACACCTACAATTGAAACAAGCAATCATTGACCACCTCAGAAAAACGAACCCAAGCTGCATCGTAGCCCTGGACATACAAGGGGCTTTCGACAACGTAACCCACACCGCCATCCTACAACAACTCCAAACCACGGGATGTGGAACGGCAACTTACAACTTTGTCCGCGCCTTCCTCACAAACCGGACGGCTACCTTACACCTCGGACCATACAAGACAGAGAAATTCCACATCCCCGCCCGGGGAGCGTATTCCCAAACCATATCCGGCAGGGGCCCAGGCCGACCACACCCCCTAAACAGGGGCGCAGCCAAAGAGGTTAAAAAATTGCAATTTTTTAACCTCCGTGGACGCAGCACCGTGACGTCTCTACCTATATGTGCGCGACTTCATACGATGTGGGTTTTTTTCTTTTTCCCCCTCCCCTCGTTTCGACTGCTTGGCAGGCGGCCGATGGTTTCGCTCCGTGGGCGGGGCTGGCCTGCGGCGCTGGGGAACCTGACGCACATGTGGTAGAAGCTAACCTTTTGTACCTGAGCCCCTGATCTCTCCGCGCTCTTCTTGCGCACCTGCAAGTTGACGGTGACCTCCGATCGTGTTCCTAGATAAGCGCTCGACTCGGTGCTCGAAGTGCGCGCGCGGATGGACGCTTTCACGCGCATGTTTCAATTATACACGGTCCGTAAAGCAAACACCCTCATTGAAAGCTCATTCTACAGCACACACAAGGGTATACAATTGAGTTGGGTGCTCTTTCACTATATACACCCCTCAAAACACGATTCGGTGCTGCAGGTAAGGATTACAAGAAAGGCAGCCAATTACCCATGACTGCATTTACAAACTGTCCTACTCTTGCGAAATATTACAGCTGCATGAGCTGCTGCATTTTGGCACTTTCATAAGCACTATTACATTGAATTTCGTTAACATTAACTTCATTGCATTATTCTTTATCTGGAACAGTGCCACTAAGGAAAACATTGACATTTTGTTAACAGCAATGGAAGGTGTGAATCGTTCTTGCAAGGGTAAGAAAGAAAACATTGATAAGAAAGACACCAGCTTAAACGTACACGTTTTACACTCGGTCATGAATTCTGCATAATTTGCACTGCTGGTCATAACAATTTAGGGAAACAATATCGAAAATATATACCAACCAAGGGCTAAGTAATAGTTGGATTGTACAGCAACTGAAGTACTCGAGGACTTTGATATGTCTTCTGTTCAGGGCTATTGACCACAGTCTCTTCACTGAAGCCATCAGGCCGAGTTTGATATTAGTAATCATGCGTGCTACCACTCACGATGTTGCCAATGTCGATTAGTTATTTTTAACAATTTGTGCTTCATGCACACAGAGATTTTGCTGCATAAGATACGTTACTTATAAATAGACAGCTCCAGCAGGATCCGAATGGCGTACCTTCCCGAATGTATTCGGGAAGGCACACCAAATCGTTACCACTTAATTTGGCTCTGTCCATTATTCGACCGTGATCGCCACCAGCTTTGAACTCTAGGTACCGCCCCTGCGACTGCACAAAAAACATGTTAGTCGGGTCCGTGACGATCCCACCGCACTAGAAGCAATTACCGAGTACGCCCTTGAAAACAGACTCTACAAATTGGTGTAGCAGCCTGGCCGACTTCCCCGTTCGGTATACAATGTGAACTGTCTGCAGCGTGCACTGTTTTCAGTGTGAACCGCATTGTCCACAGTGTGAACTGTACATTTAAGTGTGAACTGTGCGTTTTGCTGCCACTGACTGACTTTAATGTGTTCATTTTGCGATTAGGACCCCAAGACTGCAACTGTGTTCATTGTGCGAGTTGTGACCTTCCCCTTTCCTCCTCATCCTTGCCCCCCCAGGGCCCCATGGCCTCTCATTTATAGCAGTGTTACACTCACTCAGATACGTATATTCTTTTCGCTGGGACTAATGAGTAGTTGCCCGTGAGCTTGAAGTCACGGTAGTCGCAGCAGAGATAAAACTATGTAAAAAAGTTATCTCCTTGGCGCACTATTTTTGCGATAGTTATCTGTGAATCCAAATAGCGGCAAAAATTGTCACTTTTAGAGATCCACCGATGGGTATAGATGAGCAGTTTGTGTCAGTTTCCTGCGACGCATTTTTAGCTACCACACATTTATATTTCTGCAGTGTCTGGCCTTTTAATTCGCCAGCATTGTGTCGCAGCTCGTGCCTCAACTGTAAGCCACACACACGCAAAAAAGTATACAAATGTATAAACAAGAAGTACCAGGAATAAAAATATAAATAGTACGACACAAGTTGCCCACGGAGCGAAACCATCGGCCGCCCTCAAAGCAGCTGAAACGAGGGGAGGGGTAAAAAAGAAAAAAATCCACCTCGCATGAAGTCGCGCACATATAGGTAGAGACGTCACGGTGCTGCGTCCAAGGAGGTTAAATTTTTTAACCTCATTGGCTGCGCCCCTGCTTAGGGGGTGTGGTCGGCCTGGGCCCCTGCAGGATATGGTTTGGGAATACGCGCCCGGGGAACGCCCCAAGGATCAGAGATCTCCCCTTTGCTATTCAACATCTCCGTATTAGGCCTTCCGGAACAACTTGCACAGATACCTGACCTACATCACTCTCTATATGCTGATGACCTCAGGCTATGGACCAATACAGGCTCCGCAGGTTACCAGCAAAATTTACAGCAAGCAGTCGACGTCATCTCGCATTACCTCCGTACGTGCGGTCTCTCATGGGCCCCATCTAAATCTGCCCTCCTCGTTCTCCGAAACAGGACCCGAGGACGACCACCGAACCCGACACCCGACCCCACAATATACATCGGCAGCCAACTGATCCCCACTGTCAAGACCCTGCGCATTCTGGGGGTTCACTACCACCACGACGGCTCCGGAGCAGCATATCTCCCCAGACTACAAACTACTGTGTCACAACTAACGCACCTGATTCGACAAACCTGTTCGAGAAGACATGGTCTCAGAGAAGCCGACACCTGCCGCATTCTCCAAGCAATGCTAACAAGTCGGATCACATACGGAGCTCCATACCTTCTCCTCAAACCGCGAGAACAGGCCCAAATTGACATTTTAATTCGGAAATCCTACAAGACGGCGCTTGGCTTGCCCGTGTACACATCGGCCGAACGGCTACTACAACTCGGTCTCCATAATACTCTCACCGAATTGATGGAGGCCCACATAAACAACCAGTTGCAACGACTGTAGCTCACCCCAACGGGCCGACAACTGCTGCATAAGCTCGGTCGACATGTAGAGTAGACTCTCGATACCCCCCAACGAAAACCCACTGCTCAACGCGCGAACATACGGGTGCTTCCCATCCCACGCCATATGCACCCCACGTACAACATTGGACGACGACAGCATCGGACCCGCCTCCTTCTTCGAAAGTACGGCAGTGATTTAACTGCCCTTTACACCGACGCCACTCCGTACCCCCGACAACGAGCACACGTAGCTGCCGTAGTGCGCTCCGACGCCACCACCCTCGTTGCTTCCAGCCTGCAGACAGCATCAAAGAGCACGGCAGAAGAAGCCGCTATAGCCCTCACCATCGCTCACGCTACGACTCCAACTGTCACCGTGCTCACGGACTCTCAAGCTGCCTGCCGCCGCTACGCTCAAGGCAGAGTGTCCACCCTGGCACTCCACATCCTGTCCCAACGCCGCACTCTACCGTTAAACCACATCGTGTGGACACCGAGCCACACATCCCTCCCTGGGAACGAAGTGGCTCACGCCACGGCCAGCGATCTTCTTACCCGGGCCCTCCCAGACGAGGCCTGCCGCCCCAACCTAGACCATAGTCCCCATGCTCTGACCCCTCTCCAACAAACCTACACCGACATCCTGTACCACTACAGGGCCTCCCGACGCACTTATCCCCCTCCTCACCCTTCGCTCTCCGTTCCCGACGCCCGCATCTGGTGAAGACTTCAAACTCGCACATACCACAACCACGTCGCCATCCACCGCATCTCCCCCACCTGATATGCATCGAACTGCTCACGCTGCGACACTCCCAACACGACCCGGCACCTTGTCTGGATGTGCCCACTGAACCCCCAACCACCCGATCCCCCTTCTGTAGAGCGATGGGAGAGCGCGTTGCGCAGTTGCCAGCTCGAGGACCAGGAAGCCCTGATCTCTCGGGCGAAGGCGGCGGCGACCCTGCGCGGCCTACCGGAATAGGATGGCCACCCACCGCTCCTAACTCTTTCTCTCCCCCTCCCCTCTCCCTTTTTCTGAATAAACGTTTTCCTCCTCCTCCTCCGCCTTGCACTATCCTTCGTTTCGCTTAGACCTGGAAGTATCACACTCACTTTTTCCCGTTTCAATTTGCTCGACTACGTCGGCTTCATCTCGCGCGCGCAGGGCGCGGATTTGGCGGGCTATAAATAGCGCCAGATGGCACGGGTGTCGCGCGGCACCAGGCTGGCGGGCTAGCTCGGCCGCCGTGGAGGGCAGGGGGGCACAACATAGGCATTTCTTATTTTTAAGCTTGGGATTTCTGATAAAGGTTTGCAAACCGCACGACAACGCGCCCAGTGTAGTAGTAGTTTAAATGGGTTCTTAGCCCACCTGTCGCGTGAGACCGTCTACTATATATAGGCCGGCATTTACCCGCACCCCGGTCGTACGACACCCCGGTCATACGGCGCTTTCTTGCGGCCCTTTAAAAGTCGTATTATCGGGGTTCCACTGTTAATATACGCGAAATACATAGAATATATTTCCGCCAAACGTTTAGAATTTTTTGTGGGTATATCACTATAAAAAACGCTGGCTTCCTTATGACCTAGAGGGCATGCAGTCCACAAGAAACGGCTGGCCTTCGCTTTGAATGAAGCGACGAGCACAGTGGCCGGCGAACTTTTACGTGGATCCGGGTCTGCATTCCCGCAGGACCAAGGTGCCGGCAACTTCGCCGAGGAGCTGTTCTCGGACCTCCTGGCGGTGTGTCCTGTGCGCCTGTTCGCGGAGCTGCTGCACGCCTGGGGCAACCGGGTGCACACGTATGTGCTGCACCGGACCCACTTTGCGGCTAGCGAGAGTGGAGTGCTCAGGGGACAGTCCGTCAGGCTACTTTTCGGCTACCCCATCCTGCAGCAAGCCGAGGAAAGCGAGCGGGCACTCAGCACTCGCGTCATTTCCCACTGGGCGCACTTTTTTAAAACTGGGTGCGTCCTGCGAACGTTGTACGTTGTAGTGGGTACGCGTTGGATAGGCCTGGTGGGCTTTTTCAGCACGTTAGTAGAACAGCTAGTAGAGGACGGAACAGTGAATGGAACATAACGAGTGAGCACGTCCTGTGATTTGTTTACACGGGCCAAATACCTTTTAGAACGCTACTCGCACCAGACGACTTGGAAACTCGCTCAAATGCTTTTTCTCATTTAGCGGCCTTGTTGAAAGCTCGGGCTTTCTTTGTGCTTGTGTGACGACAGACGCTAAAAGTGGTCGCTATTGGTCGAGGGGTTTCATTTAGTTGCAACAAAACGTGCATTCTGTAGCCACTTTAGAACAATGGTACGAAATCAAAGCAGGAATCTAACGAGGTACCTAGTGCGACGAGCAAATTAATGAGTAATGTTCTATAGACTTAGTCGGGCTTCCATATTGGAACCCAGAAAAAAAAAAAGAGTCCATCAGCGCCACTGCAGGGCCCGTTTAATGACACTTTTATTATACACTTGCCTATAATATTTGCGTTCCATCTTAGATTTAGTGTATAATACTAGGGCAAGTACACAATTAAAATCCTACTGCAGGTGCACATTTCATACAACTCCTAGAGAAGCGACCCCAACTCCGGGTAACAATTGCAGGGAGTTACAACTGCGCCTAAGCAGTTTTAAGGGTCTGCAGTAAAGATGGACGAGTGCTGGGGGTCCACCTGCTTGAAAATGTGCGGACTACTTCTTGAAAGCTGAACAGCTTATTACGACGACTGTCGAAGGTGGTGGAAAACGCCCCTTTAAAGGAGTGCGGAAGAGCGCTTCAAAAATATTTTGTTGGGGGCATTACTTTCTTCACGCTGAACTCGAAAAAAAAAACATGTTTATTTCATGTGTAGATACAGCCAATTTAAACCACTTTTTCCGTGGTTTGGGGCTATATACACCAAAACGAATGCCCCCTGCTCGAGGGCGCGAACAGAGCTCGGACTGCCTTTCGCGAATGGACGGCGGTGAAGGACGTCATATTCGGAAGTGTTGGTGCTGGTGTGATCGCTCGGACTAAAGAGCTCAGTTTGTTTCCGTTCAGATACTGGCCACAAAGTCTTCTGGGGAAAGACGCCCCCGCCGCGGTGGCTCATGGCTAAGGCGTTGCGCTGCTGAGCACATGGTCTCAGGTTCGATTCCCGACCGCGGAGGTCACGTTTCTGATGGAGGCGAAAAGCAAAAACGCCCGTGAGTACGAGAACTCCAGGTGGTCAAAATTAATCCGGAGCCCTTCACTACGGCGCCCCTCATCACCTGCTGTGCGTCACCGCGTTAAACCATACAGTCAAATGAATCAGGAATTGAAGACGCGCACAATGTTTCCTTATAATAGGGGAGCATGAGGGAACAAACGCAACAAGTTCGCTCGCAACGAGCTTTATAAAGTGGTTTTCCCTGTACTCGCGGCCAAACTTCGGTTTCTCGAACGCAGGGAACTTGTGCAGATATTGAATTGTCGAGTTTAATACCAGCGCTAAACAGAATTGCTTGCGCAATTCGTAACACACCATCATACCATTTCTCAAATGAAGAAGTTTCTTGTTACATTCGGGCAGGCGGCAACACGCTGTGTGCAGCCGCCAGCGTCGATTCAAGGGCGCAGGCAGCAGTGATGCCCCCGGTGTCCTCCGCGTCGCGCGGAGGTGCTGCTGCCCGGTCGCTGCGTGGCCGATCAGCGTAGGGAACGTTAGGCTAGGCATTGCGGCATATACGCAGTTTTAAAATAGGGGAACGGAGCATTGCGTGCCCGAAAAAGTTAGCGAAATGCGAACGCAACACGCTCGCGTTCGTCGAGTTTATGAAGAGCGTTTTCTCCCAACTGCTTGCCGTCGGCTTGTGCTTGGAACTTTAAAGTGTAGCATCGATGCCGATAATTGGTCACTGCAATCACTACAATTGCGAATGACGATCCCAAACAGTTTTTCCCCACACTATTACGTGCTTTTCACTATCGCCCGCTTTATCGCACGCGGAAATTTATTTTCACGGAGATTGCCGTTTTAGCAACCGGTGCTGTGTTGGAGCTTGCATGCAGGTAGCGCCATTCTTCGGCCTCTCGCCGCATCGCGTGCTCAGTAGGGGCTTAGCATTGCGGCCCCAATTTGATCACCACTTTCAAAATCACCTCGAATGACAATTTTTATCACAAGTTTTTATTACACTATAGTTTACTCTTTTACATGGTTACCTTCTTTTTCGCGGTTGCTTTGATCCTAGACAGCAGCAGCGAGCGGTTGCTGCCGCAACCTGCGCTGTCCGAGCCGATTCGTGGACTGTATACTGGCATACACGGCCGGCGTGTGTGCGCAGCGCTTCCTCGTGTGGAAAATGCTTCAGACTTTCCAGCTGAATTCACTTTTTGCTAACGACGCGCGAAATATGCATACTTAGCTAAGCTAATGTCAGGAGCCCACAATCGGGAAAACGAGCAAGATTGGGGAACCTAACGCGTTGCGTTCTTTTAAAATTTCCAAGCGCCCTGTCATAACGGATCATGAACTTGGGGGACCACCATATTTTCTTAGCCCGTGGCTTCACGTAGGAAGCAAAGAGTACCCGATGACCCAGTCGGTCCCGAATACTGGTGAAGGTAACGCAGTAGCCAAGGGCACTCGGTTAGGAAATCTCTAGCATCTAGGAGTAGTTTATTTATTTATTTATTTATTTATTTATTTATTTATTTATTTATTTATTTATTTAAAGTACCTTACAGGCCCTGGCAGGGCATTGAATAAGTGGGGTACATAAGAAAAGTGCGAAATTAACAAGATTTTCAGAAAGGCATTAGAAAGAACCACAGTCCAAGAAAACATTGTACAAGAAATAGGCCATAAATACATATCTAGAGAAACGCAAAATGCAAAGTTAACGTGTGCGAAGCTAGACTAACATACCGAACATGCAAGATAAAGAGTACGGAAGGGTAAGCAGACACTTGATGCAAAAAAATGCAAAACAGAAAGTTCACATAAAACAGTGACAACAGATTGGTACAATATTACGAAAAAAAGTGAGCGTGAAGAAGGTTACGCAATGCGTCGGGCTTAGATTCGGCGGAAATGTTATCAGGAAGACCGTCCCAAAGCCTGATGACCAGGGGAAGTGCGGACAAGTTAAATGCATCAGTTTTACCGTACCGGCGGGAAAAACTATGTTGGTTATTTACCTTACGTGAAATGTTAGTCTGAACTTTAAGATGTAGCGTTGAGTGTGCTGAATTGTAAACATATCTGCGAAAAAGGCATAAAAGAGAAATGTTGCTTCGAAGATCAAGCGGGTGAAGGGAAAGATTTAGTTTAATCTCTGATACACTGGAGGTGTACTTGTAGTTGCGTGAAATAAACCTTGCAGCTCTATTCTGTATTGCTTCAATCTTGTTAATCAGATATTGACGGTATGGGGACCAGATGGGTGACGCAAACTCGAGCTGTGTTCGAACGTATGTTGTGTAAGCTAGTTTACGAATGTCAGACGGAGCATGACGCAAATTTCGACGCAAGAAACCTAATGACCTGGGAGCCTTGGCGCAGATGATGTCGGTATGGGTACTCCAGGAAAGGCCTTCTGTGAATGTAACACCTAAGTATTTGCAGGATGAAATGTGGTCTAGGTGGCTGCTATTAATAAGATAGTTGAAAATTGATTTTGCACGCTTACGGGTAAAGGAGACAACATTGCGCTTCGAGATGTTTAATGACATTAACCATGTGTTACACCAATTAGAAATTATGTTCAGGTCATTTTGAAGGGAGAGGTGATCATTAGTACTACAGATTGATTGGTAGATAAAGCAGTCATTGGGAAAAATACTCATGCGAGATGATATATTAATGGGCAAGTCATTTATGTATATTAGAAAAAGCAAAGGGCCAAGAACGCTTCCCTGAGGTACACCGGAGGTAACGTAACATGTGGGAGAAATTAAATTATAAAAGCTGTAAACTGTTGTCTTAGTGACAGAAAGTTGCGAATTCATGGAAGGGTTAGTGAATCCAATCGAAGAGCAAACAGTTTAGAAATTAAGCGGCAATGGGGTACGCGGTCAAATGCTTTCGAAAAATCTAAAAATATACAGTCAGTTTGCTGGTTATTGTCCGTATTATTGTGCAAGTCAGTCGTAAATTCAGATAACTGTGTCTCGCACGATAGGCCTTTCCTGAATCCATGTTTGTCAGAAAAAAAACAGTTAAATTCGAGGTGATTGTAAACGTGTGAAGAGATAATGTGCAAGAAATGCACGTGAGTGATATCGGGCGGTAGTTCTCTGGGTAATGCTTATTTCCTGCTTTGAATATGGGTATGACCGTAGCGAGTTTCCAATCGTCTGGTAGCAATCCAGATGATAATGAATGTCTAAAGATGTGATAAAGAATTTTGCTAGAAACGGAGACGGTGCTTTTTAGTATTTTAGAATTAATGTCATCTACGCCAGAAGATGTAGATATTTTTAGAGTATTGATCAGAGAGGCGACACCTTCCTCAGTAATTTCAATGGGTTCCATGTAGGCCAGGCATAGTCAGAAAAATGAGGCAATTTAGAATAATCTTCCTGAGTAAACACAGATGAAAAGAATGAATTAAAGGCTGAGGGACAGTCGTTTTCAGGTAGTGGGATGTGGTTATGGTCATGCAGATTTATTGTGTTATTGTCATGGTCAGGTGACATTACTCGCCAGAACGTTTTTGGATTTGATATCAGCAGTGATGGGAGGTCATTGGAAAAGTACTTTTGTTTTGCTGAGTCTAATGCGCGGCAGTACGTATCCACATATTCCCTGTAATTTTGCCTAGCAGCTGGTGTACGGGTAAGCTTCGCGCGTTTACAGAGGCGTTTCTCTTTGTTCCTCATTCTTTTTAGTGTTCTGGTAAACCAGCAATTAGTTTTGTCATTAGTTATTGAGATCAGGGGGACATACTGGTTGATAAGGGTAGACATCTTGTTTTTAAATTTCAGCCAGTTATCTTGAACCGTTCTACTGCAAAAAGATGGGAGTAATATTTGGTTAAAGAATATATCCAGCTCTTCATTAATTGTAGTGAAGTCTACTCTGTTATAGTCACGAATTTGTTTTGTTTCAACACTGGAAAACGACACTGGAAGTTTAATTGATGCCTGCAGTAATTGGTGGTCACTAAATCCGTCGAGGTGCAATACGGTGTGAATGGATTCCGGTACATTTGTTAGTATTAGATCTAATATGTTGTTTCCGTGAGTTGGCTGGTTAATTACCTGCGAGAAGTTGAAATCAAGAGTTAAAGTAATGAACTGTTCGGAGATGCGACAAGGAGACGATATTGTTCCCAGTCGATTAGTGGAAAGTTAAAGTCGCCAAAGAGGTAAATGGTGCTTGTACCGCTGATCTGAATTTTTTTGGTGATGCTGTCTTGCAGTTGGGAAACAAAAAAACTGCATGAGTCAGGTGGTCTGTAACAAACTCCGGTTAGTATTTTGATGGAATTAACAACTACGACAACCAATACAATTTCCAAACCGGAACCAGAGCTGATTAAATACGAAGTTAATGTTTTTTTAACACCAAGAAGGACGCCACCACCTCTTCTGTCGTTGCGATCTTTACGGTAGATATGTAAGAATTGTTACAAGGAAGAATTTCGTTATCATTTACGTCGGGATGCAACCAAGTTTCAGTAAGGGCGAGAAGATCAGAGTTATTATTATCTATGAAGGAACCAACAAGGTAGCGTTTAGGTAGTATGCTTCGTATGTTACTGAAAGATAATGATAACATGGACGGGGGGGGGGGGGTGGCGGGTGAGAGGTAGCTTGCTTGCCTGGCGCACGTTCAGTGTGCGGCGCCTAGCTTTGAGCTATCTGTTCGACAAAACGACGGCAGTAGTGATAGGGTCATAAATGTAAGTCTTGTTATCGATTAGAAGCCTGTCTACTGCAAGTTTAACAACACCTTTAGTGGCTTACCGAAGTCCAATAACTTTTTCCGAATTTGTCGTGTAGCTGGCGAGAAATCTTCCCCAATTGATTGCTGTGAACCCTTTAGCTTGCGCGCCGATGACAGTATAGTTTGCTTGTGTTTAAAAAATGTTAGTTTGGCGATAATGGGTCTGTTCTTCTCTTCCACGTACTTGCCCAGCCTGTGTACCCGCTCAAATTGTGTACTGTTGGTTGAAATTTGTATCCTCTATGAGCAGAATTCAATTACTTTAAGTTCCGATGCAGCCCAGTTTTCTTTTTGGTCGTATTCAATCCCAAAGAACAGTAGATTTGATCTCCGGAGTCTATTTTCCGCGTCCTCACACCTGGACGTAATTTTTGCAAGCTGTTCTGAAACGTCGCACGAGGGAGCTACTGAATTGCCTGGCTCAGCTGCACTTCTCGAGGCGATGCTTGTCTCCAACTCCGCTACCTTCGCTGTCAAGTCGCATAAGGCAGTTGTGGGCACGTTTGTATCGGACACAATATTCGTACCTATGCTTGATTCTAATGCTGCAAGCTTCGCTGTCAAATTATCAATAATGATGTCAGAGGTTGCTTGTTGTTCTGTAAGAATGTTTAGGTCAGCCAACACAACCGCCTGAGTGGTCTCTAGCGCTTGAATTGCTTCAAGTGCTGAAGCCAGTGTGCCCGATGAGTCAGCCCCCGACCTAGTAGTCGGTGGCCCCGGTTTTGTCTCAACATCACCAGAAAGCATGAGTAGCGAACTGCATAAACCCGAACGCAAGAAATGACAAAACGCCAAGGATCGCTTCAGCACTTCAATCCACTCAGTTGGGCACGACACCGCTATCACACAGCGACTACTACTACTAAAGCATGAAGTACCGCGGAGGTAACTAACCTGCAAAAGCAGCGGGTGAGTCGCGTGCATACTGGATGCGGTGCCGTGCCCGAGGTGAACGATGCGTCGGTCAGTTATATTCCCGCGCCGGTCATGTTGAGCGCTGTCGTCATCCATCTGGGTTGCCAGCTGTGAAACGGCGTTGTGTCCAATTTTGGCGGCGGAAGTCGCAAATTGGTGAAAGCACAGGCACAGGTGGATGTACGAGAATCAGTTGACTGGAAGCAGACCACCGGGAGCAAGTGGGTCATATTATGACCTGCAAAAGCAGCGGGTGAGTCGCATGCATACTGGATGCGGTGCCAGGGAATCACTTAAAAATAGCATTATGGCTAAAAATCCACAGGGAGGCAACTCAAGACAATTAAGACTACCTAATGAAGTTTAGATTACACACCTGCTTATTTGGGAACCTCGCACGGAAAACTGGAGAACAGCAAAAGCGGCGGGGCACATCGCTGGCTGTCTTCCGAAATATGACGTTACTTCCGGTCGCTGCCTTCAGGTT
The DNA here is from genome assembly GCF_048455015.1 of Haemaphysalis longicornis. Taxonomy (NCBI): domain Eukaryota; kingdom Metazoa; phylum Arthropoda; class Arachnida; order Ixodida; family Ixodidae; genus Haemaphysalis; species Haemaphysalis longicornis. The sequence goes on from NW_027526295.1 coordinate 148,978,429, forward strand.
TCTCGCTCTTCCGGTGGAGCGAGACTGAGCAGTCAGCGGGTGTTAAGTTCAACTTTATCGTCAAATACCACTTTGCTAAAGCGAAAAACGCCGAGAAAAAGTTTGCAGGCATAAGCTGACCAATGTAGTAACTGTAGAAAATGGCTTTTTACGCAATTTTAAAAGCACTTCAGCAGTCCTCTAAGCTGTGCCCCTTGTGAAATCCTGTATTGCAGGATTATTTTAGTTTTAATAATGACGTCGGCATTAAAATACTTCAGTGACTCTATACCACACAGCGATAAACGTTGTGCTTATGAAGTATACCTATTGGAAACTTGGTGGTTTAAACAAATACGTTATCGTTGATTAATGTACCTCCATGTGGAAGCTTTTTATTGATTTGATTTTTATTTTGTCGCGAAACCAAAGGGAGGCTGAGACTAAAGACGGATGAGCCACCCGATTCCCAGTGTACGCACTAAGAGAGACCTTGACAAATTTAAACTGTAATAAAAAACAGTTGAAACCACTGGCCGACCATCCCGTATGGCCTCTCATCCATCATTGTCATCCCCCGCCCTCACGAATCATCGCCTGCAGTGGCCGCGAGAAAGAAGCAGCTCAAGACTAGAAGCTTAAGAAGACTTAAGAAGTTTAAGTCTGCGCTTCGCTACCAATAAAGCCTATTGCAAAACGAATTTAAGCATGGAAGAACAACAGTAATAGCACAATAGCACAAAAGAACAATCATTAAAACATTTCCTGTGCATGATGAAAAGCATAGGTTTAAAATGCACCGAAGGATCAAAGTGTGTACACATAGTGTAAAGAGAAACATCGACATACTCGAACAGCTTTCGTGAGCCGGGTGCACTTGGAATGAAATTCACGAACAATCTCGATTCTTGGAAATTACATATATCCGAAATGACAGGGTGATGACCTTGCATTGACCGGTTTCGATACATAGAAAAAAATTAAGTGTTTAGTGAACAATAATCCACTTGATACCCTGTGATATTGCACGCAGAAACTCTCAATCTAACAACAAACCGACTTAAACTTCAGAATATATTATCCAATGCGGGTGTCCGCCGGGTAGAGTAAATATTAAACGTCTCCTAACCCGTAAAACACAAGTCTCGAATGTCGAGCTTGTTGAATCTTCCGATGTGTATGCGTCAGTGATCATCAGCATCATCATGTAGATTTCCCGTGCGAATAAAGCTGTCATCCCCGCTAAGGGCAGCCATGGCTTCGGTCTAACTTCGGTCGTTCTTCCGTTAACACTTTGGTGCCGCTAAGCCCTGGAAGATGACCGCGCGCGACGAAGGAGACCAACGACGTCCCCTCCGGCTTGAGGTTCTTAGAACTCCGTGATTTTGACGGCCGTTGACCGCAATTGCCCGCCCTCACCCGGAGGTCGCCATGGCTTGCCCTGACCGCCCACCTACGACTGACGGGAACTTTCAACGAGACGCTGGTACGCATCGTCACGTCCAGGGTACCACGCTTGGGATCAGCTGTACGTCCACCGAGTACCAAGCTGGTGACGACCTGGACGTCCTGCGTTCGTTGAGAAAGGTTCTTCGCGCTGCAGTTACAAGGCTGCTAAAGGCAGCGACCGAGCTCCGGCAAGCTCCCTCACCGTCTGCGTTGGACTTGCAGTCGGCTATCAACGAGCTCGAACAGAAGGACGCCGAACTCAACAAGCTGAACGATATGGTAGGTAAGCTGCTGGAAGGAGACGAGTTCGAACACGATTGCTACGACATTTTGCACTACCCGGAAAGGATATGCAATGCCCTCAGTCGGCTGCGTTCGACCTTGAACGATCTGCGGGCAGCCGGCATTAAGTTTACCGGAAAGGGAACTTCACCCCGTCCACGCGACCCCTCTCACGTCGGCTCGTACACGTCGACTTCGCCAGTTGTCCTGCCCATGCTGCAAGTTTCAACTTTCAACGGTGAGCCACGTGGGTGCAAGGGGTTTCGGTGCAGTGTCGAGGCAACGGCCCACAGCCACGTTAGAGATATTGACAACGTTGGAGCCAGCACCGAGGCAGCGTCGAGCGTTCCGGCGAAAAAGAACTGCGAAGAACCCGAGGCCACACCAGCCGCATGCTAGGACAACTCAGCTGCTCCCGTCCAAGTAGACGACAGAACGCGTGAAGTAAACGACGTGAACGAAAAGATAGAGCCACTACCGTGTGACCTTGAGTACGAGTACATTTTTCCCGACTTCATGAAGGGTAAACCGTTAGCGGACATTCGTCTTAGTACTCCGGGAGGTTTCTCCCGACCACAGATATGAGTGCTTCCGTATTCCTGAAGATAGAAAATCTGCACCACTCGTGCTTACTTCTCTGAACTGCAAGGAGACCCAGATGACTGGTCGAGAACCACGAGAACCATACAGTGCGCCGACAACGAGGGCGAAAACGAGCTTGTCAAAAGAAGAAACTACCGAAAGATTCATCCGAAGAAGTTACAAGACTTTTTGTAAGAACACGGCTCAGCTGTGTTCGCACGAGCTACAGCACCACCAAAACACTGACAGTTGCGCGACAACGCCTTTCGGGAAATGGCTGCAAGACTATGGAATACCAAACCATTCAAAAGGCTGGGTACAGAGTTTTGTCGACGTCCACTTCGCTTCGGCGACGCCAGGCTGTGCTCAAAGCTGCCCGATGGCGCATGCACCGCTGGAGACAAAAGAGGACATCATCTTCCGTCAGCTCCTTCAGGATTGACCTTATGGACCGGAAGCCAACCTTTTAGGATTGTGGGCTTATTCATCCTGGCAGCGATTTTCTCGCGGGGGGAGGGAGATGCGACCAGCCCTCGAAACGGTAAAGCGGAAGATCACAGTGACGTCCTCTGGTGACTTTTATTTTAAAATACAGCAGGCTGTCTTTTGACACCGTCTCGCTCTTCTCGCAAGACGCCTGAGCGGAGGCCATGGGTCGCGAAAAAAAGCAGCGCTGTCGCGAGCTCAAGAAGAAAAGTTACCCGCGTGGTTCCAACCGACGGGTAAACAATCTGCGTTCAAGGCTGGACCGCAAATCAGCGTTGGCCAGTTCGAAACGAACGAGGAGCGGCGCATCAGCTCGCAACGGAACATGGAGTTCAAGGTGCCACTCAACGGGGCTCTTTGCGCAAGCGTCGTCCATAAGGAACGTGTTACAGGACACAGGAAGGGATCGGTTTGCGCTGCAACGCTTGTACCACAACGTTGAAGGATGCTGCTTGTACCCCTTAATAGCAGACGTGAACGTTGCGCGCGCGGGAGTGTGTTGAATCTCCCGATGGGTATGCGTCAGTCATCATCAGCATCATCATGTAGATTTTCTGTGCGAGTAAAGCTGTCATCCCCGCTAAGGGCAGTCATGGCCCAGGTCTGCCTTGCGTCGTTCTTCCGCTACAGAGCTTGCAACATAAATAACGTTTCGGTGTGTGCCACGTGGTTTGGAAATGCAGTCAGAAAACGCATGTCCAGCAATAGGCAAGAGTTTACGGAATTTTCTACTGAACAAAAAAAATCAGCATTCTCCTCTTGCACTAGCAGTAAACAAATGCAATTATGTGACGCTAGCAGACGCTCCGGCCTTTCGAACAGTGCTTCTCATCTTTCTAACAACTCAATACTCTTTTAATTTGCTTTCCATGGAGTTTTCAGGCTTTGACAATTACAGTTCTCGCCAGTACGATATCACATCGCTTGTTATTGGTCGTTTGCTTGCCATACAGTTTTCTGTCTTTGAAAATGACGGTTCTGGCCTGTAGGATATCACATCGCTTGTTAGTGGTCATTTTGTGACTATTTTAGCAAAGTTTTGTATTTGATACAACTTTGAGCGCTGCAATTGTCCACTATAATTCCTGTATTTTTATTGCGTTTTCAATGTATTCTGGTGTTTGTACGTCTTTGTTTTTGTAAAATCGTATTTTTAAAGTGTTTCACAAACCCCCCCACCTCCCCCCCCCCCCCGCCGTTATGTAACGCCCGCTCGGGTTCTTAAGGTACATGAATGAATGAATGAATGAATGAATGAATGAATGAATGAATGAATGAATGAATGAATGAATGAATGAAATTTATTAACATAAAGATGGCGACTTGGCCGAAGTGGGGGCGATTGGCGGCGTACATAAATAAAATAAATCAATCTCAGGCAAACAACTTTTAGGGTGATTGTGAACTATGTGTGTTGATATTCTTTATATTAACCCTCGACAATCTTTTTTTTTTCAACAGTGAGATCCTAGTGGAGACCGACAACAGGACCAAAGGGGCGTTCGCACTTGATGTGACGCCTTTCCTGACTGGGCCACCCCGCTGGACTCCAGACCTTCGCAGACATGCCTGCGGACAACTCAGACCCCATTTTGCGGCGATCACGGGCTTTCCCAATTAGCATTAACTGCGGTTTTATCTTTAGTTGCATTGTTTCTTATCGCTGGCACGTATCTTACATATGTAGAGAACTCTCTCCAGACTATGTATTTTGTTTTCTTTGCCGTACTTTCCTAAAAACTCTGTCTTCAAGCGCTATTAATTTTCGGTGCTCGTGGTGCTATTTCGATTTTGCCACTGCTATCACAGTATGTAATATTGTTCAATCTGCGATGGACCTCTAAAATGCTTCGAGCAGCAAGTATTGTTTCATAGTTGGACTAACATATTATGGTATTCTACGTAATTTCATACTTGTGTTATGATTACGATTATGACTGCACACTAGTGTGTGTGTGTGTGTGTGTGAGAGAGAGAGAGAGAGAGAGAGAGAGAGAGAGAGAGAGAGAGAGAGAGAGAGAGAGAGAGAGAGAGAGAGAGAGAGAGCACATTTATTGAAAGAGCTCCCCCTTATTTGGCCGGGGCGGCTGCCCACAGGGCCGCAGCGACCTGGAGGCCTCGGAAGGTACCTAGCACCTCGTCCGAAACGTCGGAGCTCCTCATGGCCTGCTCCCACTCCTGGGGGTGAGGAGGGGTGGGTAGGGATCCTTGGGGCACTGGCAGAGCGAGTGAAAGTGCGTGTCTAGTGCACCACAGTGCGGACACTAGGGAGAGGGAAACAGGTGGGGTGGGAGCACTGTAGGATTGTACGGTGGGGGAAGGTCTGCGCTTGGATGATGCGCGCATGCAGGCCTCCTCTGGTGATATGGAGGGGGAGGGATGATCTGACGGTTGTCTTGGGTGCACTGTAATATTGCTGTATCTATATAGTGTAATGAACATGCTGTGTTCAGGAGCAAGTGGTGATTGAGCGTGTGGAGCGTGTGAGCGTGTGGTGAATTGAGCGTGTGGAGCGCGTGGTGAACAAAAGGGTCACCTTTTTCTGCTGTACCACCCCCAAGAACTGAGTTTCTGATCCCAAGATGTCAATACTATTTGAATGCTTGTAACCAGAGCTTAAAGCTTGATACAACGGCGATCTGCAATGCAACGCGCATAACTTCGTCCTCTGCTTCTGGTACCATTGTTAAGACACCACCGTAAAATATCTCCGGCGTAGAACGCCACATTGCCTCAGGTGGTGAAGCTATTTAGCGTTAACCTACAGGTTATCGGATGAGAAACGCTGTATTGATACGTTGGCTGCAAGGGATGTACCCGAACGTGATGTATCGGGAGGCGCAGCAAGCGCTGTTACTGCAATATTCCGTTTCCTGGTGAGTACATCCTGCCACTTCTTGGGGGCCCCCAGCGCCACCTACTCGTTCCCGCCGAAGTCTCGTATTGTTTTCAGCAGCTGCTAAATCGTCCCCACTGTTCGGTCTCAGTAACCCATTATTTTAGAATCACGCGTTTTGTCCCTAACGGCTTGGTAGGAACCCCAATAGATTGAAGAATTTTGCCAGGAACAGTTTTTTTTGTCGTGAAATTTTCTCTAGGCTCAATTCTACTCGCTAAAATTTTCGCTAAAAAGGGTGATATGGTATCTTTAAGATTGGCTTAGGGGAGCGGCTTGGCATATGAACACTTGAACCTTGTGCATTACAAAGGGAGTGCCTGGCATGTTGCTATCTTGGAGAGAGAGAGAGAGAGAAAGCACTTTATTGAGCTTTGCGCGGTTAGAAGGTGGTTGTGGCTGCTGGTTTATGCCGGGCAGCGACGTTGGTGGCTGTGGTGACCAAGGAGACCTGGACCTCCTGGCCTGCGCTCACCAGTTCCTCCTCCCACTGCTCATTGGAGGAATGGGGGAAAGGGTCTTTGACGCATCCCCATATGATGTGGGGAAGGGTGCCGAGGGCTCCGCATGCTTTACAGTTTGGTGAGGGGTAAAGGGAAGGTAGGTTGTGTTTAGAGTGCCGCCCGACACTACTATAAGCACTCCACCAGACGTCCACCGGCGCTTGGTAACAAAACTGCCGCGTCTGGCACTACATTTCTCTACATAACCACACAAATCATTTAAACACCAAAACTTACCTAAGCCATAAAAATCATAGTTCCATTTAAACATGAAAAAAAAAAAATCAGCCGAGGCAACACCCGGTCTCGAACCACCGTCCTTAGGATCAAAACGATCCTCTGCACTACAGCAACAGACACTTTGGCCGGTACTGGCCTAGACTTAAATATTCAAATATCGTCGGATGGCGCTCCAGCCATGCCCGCAGTGATCAGCTAGAGTGCCGTCGGACGTGAACTGCGATCTTGGAAAGGAATATCGCCGCGGTACCGCAAGGCATGACCAGAAACGGGTGTGGGAGAGGTGGTAGGTTCGATAGTGGTATTTAAAATGTCGGTCGTGGTGGAAGCAGACGATTTTCCGTCTTCTATCCCTGGTAGCTGTAGTAGTGGGAAAACTTCATTATAAAAATATGGGGATTCACCACTGGTTTGCTGATGCAGCTCATCGCTTCAACACGGTTTCATTTTCTAACTATGTTATCAATTATACCCATTCTTACAATCCATAGTACTGAACTCAGGTACAAATTCAACGGTTACATTCAAGCCAGTGTCAATCTCTCAGCTATGTCGTAGGAAGAGCGGTAGAGCATAGGTTGTATTCACTGGCGAGGCACGCATGCAGGCAACCAGGTGAGTGCGCTGTCGCTGGCTACGTCGGGCTCTCTGGGATTGCGGTACTTGTCCGTGCTAAGCACATGGTTGGGCGTTCCAAACTTTCCCCACCGAACGCAAGGTAAGAGAGAGAGAGAGAGAGAGAGAGAGAGAGAGAGAGAGAGAGAGAGAGAGAGAGAGAGAGAAAACTTTAATCCCAGTTTGAAGTGAGCATATTTGTGGTCGGGGTCTTCAGTCCAAGACTCCGTTGGTACGACCGGCTGTCTTCGCCCTTTCCGCTAGCAAAAGCTGCGTTTCAGGAGAAGAGCTGGCCAGCGTACTCTCCCACTGCTCGCGTGAGGGGTTGGGGATGGGGGGAAGGTCTGGGTTCAGTTGACATTCCCAGACAATATGGTACAGCGTGCCTGGTGCTTGGCAGTGAGTACATAGGGGGTCGTAAAGAGTAGGGTGGATGGCGTGTAGTCGTGTTGGGTGGGGGTAGGTATTAGTCTGTAGTTGTCTCAGGATGACTTCCTGTTCTTTCGTGGCCTGATCGTATACTGGGGGATAAAGTTGTCTTGCTAGTCGATAATGCTGGGTGATGTCGGCGTATGTGAGGAGCGGTTGCCAGGTTCGCTCCGACTCTTCTTGCGGTGCCCGGTGGGCGAGTTCTCGGGCCAGGACGTGTGCCGTCTGGTTGCCGCGAAGAGCAGAGTGGGCCGGGGTCCAAATGATTGTGACCTGCTTCTGCGGTGGCTGTTGAAGCAGAACCCGAAGCGCTTGTCTTGAAACCCTACCTGCTTGGTATGCAAGGTAAATGCCTCGACTCCAATTAGTGTGATTAATAAAATAAAATCTCTGTTGACACCACCGTTGAGAATTGGTTGACACGGAGCAGACGACACACGGAGGTGTTTTTTTTTTTCTGCGGCGTGCGGGCGCAGTTGCACAAGCCGCTCCATGTCCGTGGCGCTTCGGCCATTTCCGTGGCCGTTTCCAGTTTTTAAGAGCGAAGAAACTGATAGCTAAATTTTTCAGTGAACACCATCTATACTGCTATGTAAGTCATAGAAGGGGGGGGGGCGCATGCTGCAATGGGGTCACTGGCTAGCCAGGCCGGTGATTCGTACTAAACACTTCTGACGGCAGACTTCATGCCCAGCAGGGTTTTACGTGTGGGAGGGCGTGGTTTCGTCTGCTTGCACTATCCCGTCTTTTTGTATAAGTATCACAGAGGGAAAAGACTTTGTCCGTACGACCCACATAAGACAAAAACGAACAACTATGCTTACGGTGGCATCACCTGCAGCTTTAGTCTGAACAGCTGCCATTAACTTGCTTTTGCTGTGCCTAGATGGCAGCACGACAGTCGGTGCGGCGTTTCAACGGCAGGGATGAGGACGTTGCAACAATAAATGAACGCATGTAAACAATTTTCATTAATGAACCACTACATCCTTCCCGCCGAAATTTTTCCCGAAGGGGCCAATTTATTGTCGACTGTGTTTAAAGTAACGCAGGCGGTAGCAGTGCCGTGGTTCTTTAGTAACCAATTAAACTCCCATTTTTAAAGCGAAAACATTAAGAGCCCCATTCTGCATAAAGACGCGTTAGTTGAACTTTTGCGGTCAAGAAAATTGCGGTCAAGATAAACGTACCTAAAGCATACAAAACCACCCGAACTGAAATAAATAACAGCCAAAACGGACCTGCAATGGTTGAACCCACGGTGTAGAGAAATATTCAACAGAAATAGCCGAAACCGACCTAAAAGAAGAAAACCCGCAAAAACGTACAAGAAGCAGTAGCTGAAACTGACCAAAATGCTACGAAAATACCTGAAATCCCATTTAAAATGCATAAAGATGTCATAAATAGATTATACGCGTCATATCAAATGCTAATTTTCGAATATGACAAACCCTTGAAAATTAAAAAAAAATAGCCGTAACGGGATTTGAACCCGGGTTAAGATGTTTGCTTCGTAGGAGCGGAACTACTACACTACGAGAGATTTTTTTTTCTTTATTGCCTGCTTGGCGACAACGCACAACGCACTACACAGTACACAAATTAGTAGCTTTAGCCACCAGTCGGCTGATGGAGGTGGTTTAAAACATCTTAAACTGCGCTAGAACATCCAGAATGGGTAACCACTCAGGTTTTTCCGGCATGACTCTATACACTTCTCTTATATAAACAACGCTTTCAATGAAGTACTCCCGTACCGTGCGAGCATCCTCTTCAGCATTTTGAACTGCCACTCGAGTTTTCCACATAGAATGCATACTAAGTGCCATGAACATATCATAGGGCACGCCTCCATCATTGTTTACGGGCAAAAAGCGAATGACATAAGGCGTTAATGGTAAGTCTTTTTTCAAGGTTCGTTGGAGGATGTCCCAGTGGAACATCGCGTCCCAAGTCCAGAAAGATGTGCTCAATTGTTTCCAGCTTTTGGCATAATCGACAGTTAAGTGTCCATGGGTACACATATAGTCCTTTTTCCTGCAGCCAGGGTTTTACCGGTAGCGTGCCGCTATGAAGTTTGAAGAAAAAAGATGTAACGGATGAACGTACTGGCATTCGTTTCACTCTTTTTAGAACATCTTTTCCTGAACCTACTGCATACAACTGACGATAAACCGGTACAGGTAGACACACATCAATCATATCTTTGTATAAACTCTCCCGTGGTACACTACTCAAATACTCCGGGGAAAACCTAACCCTCAAAATCTTAAAAGAATCCACTACTATGCGCAAGAACCCACGCACGCGTACACATCGGATTTCAGAAGTTGAAGCTAGATAGTCTGGAATAGCATCACGTAGTCGGACTTGCCCCACAGTACGTAGAAAGCAATCTCTCTGCTCTCTCGGAAGCATAAACCGGGAAACTATTTGTCGGATAAACAAATGTGCCGGTCCCAATCCACCACTTTTCACCGAGCGAAACAAATTAGTTCGACTCATGCGCTCCCAACTTGAGCCTCACAAAAACACCGCGAACACTCTGTGCAGCTTTTGTATGTTCCTTCTTGACATACAAATCGCCTGTAGGACGTACCTTACCTTGGCAACGGCAAACACATTACATACTGATGCACGGGCAAACATTGACAGATCCCTTCCCCCCCATTGTGTTAATTTCTCTCTAACTCTATCAGTTTCTCTGTCCCAGTACTCGCTAGCGTCCTGATAGTTTTCAAGCGGGATGCCCAGGTACCTGGTCGGAGTTGTCGTCCAAGGCGTGTTCTCGAAAAATGCTGGCCTACTTTGCGAGTAACCGTGCCAAAATACTATGCGCTTGTTCCAGTTAACTGAACTGGCAGACAACTCGCAAAATCGCTTTAGATCATTTACCACCTCACTCCTACTTTTCTTATCACTACTGGAAACAGCGATGTCATCGGCATATGACAAAATTTTAACTTCACTGTAGTGCAAACGGAATCCGTGTATATTCTCATTTTGAAGAATCTTTAAACAAAAGGGCTCAAGATAAATCGCAAACAACAAGGGGCTCAAGGGGCACCCTTGCCTCACCGACGAGAGTATATTAAAACTTTCTCCCACTTTTTTGTTTACAATAACACTAGCTGAGCACTGAGCGTACGACATCTTTACACCTTCGAAAATGACGGATCCTACATTAATGTGTTCTAACACTGAGAAAAGAATGTTATGCGCAACACGGTCGAAGGCCTTCTGCAAATCAATTTGAATCATCGCCACGTGGCCCCCTAGTGCATCGCAACACTCTAATACACTTCTTGCGACATGAATATTGGTAAAAATAGATCGTCCCTGAATTCCACATGTTTGATGAGTACCAACAACTGTTTTTATGACTCCTTGCAATCTGCTAGCCAAGACCTTCATGAAAATTTTGTAATCAACATTCGTTAAGCTGATTGGCCGATACGCCAACAGCTTTTCCGGATCATCAGTTTTAGGAATTAACACAATATGGCTTTTCCGGAACGAAGGCGGTGTTCTCTTGGATTCATATGCTTCCATTATTACCCCGTACAAAATAACTGCTATGTCTTCTTTGAAGAACTTGTAAAACTCGGCTCCCAATCCATCTGGCCCCGGCGACTTTCGTACGTTTAATTCGTCGATGGCTTTATTTATCCTGCAAACTGATCGGCGCGTCCATGCTTGTTCTGTCATCATCACTTAACTTTGGCATTGACGGCAAGAAAGTTTCCTCGTAATCTTTACTACCTTGCTTTTTACTTCCCAGCAGTACCTTATAATGCTCAAAAAATGCGCGCTCAATGACTTCTGAGTCTCTAGAAACCACATTATTGTATTGAATAGCTTTAATCTCATTCTTCTGCGCATAACCCTTTTCGTCACTCAGGGAACGTTTAGTTGGCGTTTCGCCCAACCGGAGTCGCTCTGCGCGTGCGCGCACTATGGCACCCCTGTACTTCTCGCTGTCGATGACCTCCAGCTTATTTTTAACCTGTCTTATTTCTTTTGTAAAAGTTCCAGGCTGTTGAGCCTCAACCCCTAGCAAGAAGTGCAACTGACCTTGTACTTCTTTTTCCTCCTGCTTTTGTTTATGACGCATCATGGACGACCTTTTTATTGCACTTATCTTAACGTCACTTTTTATCTGTTCCCAAACAGTGATAAGTGAACCGCTTTCTGTTCCGATTGCCTGCCCTAATCTCTTCTTTACACCAGTTGTGAACGGTTCATCATTTAGTAGTTTGACATTGAATTTCCAGGTATCCCAGTTAAAGCAAGTTTTCCTATGCTTCTGACCTATTGTAAACGTCACCATGCTGTGGTCGCTGAAGGACACTGGTTTCACGTTGTAGGCCTCGCACAGAGGAACAAGATCCAGTGATACGTATACTCTGTCCAATCTTGCATGACTTTCACGTTGAAAGTGTGTGTACTGTGGTACATTCATGTTCGAAAGAACACACGCCACGTCCTCCAGTCCATACTCATGCACTAGGCTATTTAAAACCACGTAATATTTCTTGGCGATTTCAACTGCGTTTGTTCGAGCGTTGATAGAGCAAGAAGACCACCGACACAGGATTCGAGTGCGGTGGTTTTAAATAGACTACACTACGAGAGCAAGCGGTTCTGAGCGATTAAATTGAGGGCCACATGCACGTGGACATCGCTTCAAAACCTTGGTCTGCACAGTTTTCGGAGCATACCCACGTGAATGATTACCTAAGAATTTGGGGCTCTGAGCGGCCAATATGCCCGCATGACCAAATTTATGGAACTGATATTTGGAAATTTACAATTGTAGAATAGTCCGTGGCGCTTGGCTGAACGCGATGGCACGTGAGTAGCACGGGCGCCCACTTGCCGCGCAAAATTCTGATTCTAGCGAAGCTGTGACGTGTGCCAGACCGCTTGCTGACGTAATTGGCGCCGTAAGACGAAGAAATGAAAGGGTAGAAAGAGACGCGTAGGCGGTGTAGTAGAGAGTGAGTGAGTGAGTGAGTGAGTGAGTGAGTGAGTGAGTGAGTGAGTGAGTGAGTGAGTGAGTGAGTGAGTGAGTGAGTGAGTGAGTGAGTGAGTGAGTGAGTGAGTGAGTGAAGACTTTATTGAAATCGCCTGCTGTAGTGTCCCTAATGGAGCACCATGACGCGGCCTACATCATCCGGTCAACGACCCTTTACTCGGCAGCTGCCTCTCTACTGCCCTCCAGGTCCTTCAGCCGCCCCTGAATGGGGGGTGGTGAGCCCTCTCGGCTTTCGACCGGCTTCTGCCTTTCAGGGGCCGCCAGGATCAGCTGGACAGCCGCAGCCTCTAACCAGGACGGTTTGTCCTGTGCCGTCCCGCGGTTCTAATGGACGACGAGATTGTGCGCCACGTAACCGCGCTGCCGCAAAGTGACTCTGACTACGACGAACACACTCCCAAGCGCCCGCAACTATGAACGCAAGACATTGCAAACCCTTTGGCGTTGTTGTCCAATTTGTACGAAGAAATCCTGATGCTTGCAGAGATGCAAGCAAACGTTGAAACATGAAGGGGGAATTTAAAGCACGGAACGAGTCGCTACTTACTCAGTCATATACTTAAATGAAATAAAGTTCGTTTTTACGGCTAGCGGATTTTTCGGACTGATCCTCAATGCGGTGCCTCCGTTCGGAATATTTTTCGTTCCCCTCAATAACCGAAAAATCGGTTGGTTACTGTAAGAAAATGTCATACGAAAATTAAAATGAAATTATGTTTGCGCGCATGCTATCTTTCTTTTTTTAGTTTTTTGTGTTTTGCCGGCGCTGTAAAACATCCCCCGAAAAATATTCCTGGTTACGCCGCTGGCCCCGCATGCATGCATGTCAACAGCCAGCAGAATAACAAGGCAGTCGCCGCAACGTAAGAATAAATGGCGGAGACAACATCCGACGGCGAAAGCCTCTAAAATGGTCCCTGATGAGAAATAACAATCATTCTTTTTTTTCTTCTTGTTTATAGACTTGCTGTCTGCAGCATGCCAAAGACTAAGGGAAGCTGCAGTACCACAAAAATCCTCCTGCTAGCATAACGTAGCCCGTGATGGTTCCGCCGCATACAGAAAAACCTCTTCACAACTGTCGCATACGCCGGCTGCGCGCTCCCATGCCAACACTCCTTTCATCTTGTCCTGCGGGCCCTAGAGCTCACGACAGGATTCCGCGGCATACAGGAGCGCCGGCTTGCGGGAAAAAGTGACCATCTTTCGGCGGCTGGTGATCTGCATCTAAAGAGGGTTAGGGGGATAGACATCACCTATTCGCAGGTCGTCGAAGCGATCAACACTTCTGCTATAACCTCTTTCCCTCTCCCAGTCACCTCACCTCACCCCATCCCCCCCCCCTACTACACGGGGGGCGAATTTGTCAGTAGAAACTCTCATGATTCGACTCATTCTAGGCGTCGGTATTTGTACCCCCGCCTAGTTCCTTGAATGTCGCTGCGGCTGTCTGAGAGGCAGCCGTAGGCTGAACACTGCTAATGTGCGGCTGAAGTGTAACTAAAGTGCAGCTGTATGCCGTACAGTTGCTGTCGCCCCTATATGGGCGGTCGCCAGAACACGTTCTGGGTGTCCGGTTACGTTCCTCTCGACAGCGTGCCTTTCCGGTTCTCCGGTGCTTCGCGCTGGAACCAGATATATATGCTGCGATGAGCCCTAGACGAGCCGGAACCACGGACGTCCACATTGACTCAACGCCCAAGACCGAAATAGTGTAATTGTGCCCACCGATGCCTTCCCACGAGCGTCACAGCCGCCGGGCCACAGTCAACAGTGCTCAAGCACTCAATCCTTGCCCCGGACTACAGCCTTAAAAAAGCGCGCCTCCAATCGCAATGGACGAGGCAACAATTGAACGAACCCTCCTTTTCCCGTCGCATATTTTCCCTCCAACTCCGGCCCTTGCATGCCCCAAAATTACTTAGAATCATCACACGCGGATAATCGCGCTTTGTCGTGACATTATAAAGGGCTGCGGTACTGCCACCGAAGACGCCCTAAAACGTGGGAGATATCTCAGCCCCAGTAAGTGAGCCCAAGTAAATCCCAAGCCCAAGTAACATAGTAACAGGAATAGCGGCTTTGTATTTTACCAATTTCACACCCCTACCACTCGTAATTCCCTTGCGCCGTCGCTACTCCTGCTGACAACTTTCGGCCAAACACCTGTGTGGAAAGTTCGTCTCAACCCCATCTCCTCGACTGTTAAGCACCACAGGCGTTGGAGTTAGTGCCTCCATCCGGACACAATCCTCATCGCTTGCAGATGGCGAGGTTCGAACGGCGCGTCATACACCAGCCGCGATGGCAAGTATGCGCCGCTTTTGCCACCGCGTGCCGTCTGGACGCAGCTGCTCCTTCCGCGGATGCAGGCGAACCCACCAGGGCAGCAGTTGACCTGGTCGCTACAGCAAACTGCATTCCTGTCGGGACAGCAGCCGAACGTCGCAGCATTCTTCGCACTTGACGAGCCACGGAAGCGACAGCACGTGTTGTTAGCCCGGAAACAGTACACGTCTCCCGCTGGGCACTTCTGCACCAATTCTTTTGAAATCCCCGCTGCGGCTCCCAGCGACTTCTCGGCTGCAGTCGATGGAGCCCTTGTAGTCGTGGTCGCCTGGGTTGTCGTCGTGGTCACCTGGGATGTCGTCGTGGTCGCCTGTATTGTAGTTGTGGTTGTCTGGGTTGTTGTCGTCGAGGTTGTCGTCGTCGTGGTCGTCGAGGTTGTCGTCGTCGGGGTCGTCCGAGTTGTGGTACTTCTCGGCGTGGTGGGGATGAACTTGGGCCCGACGCTTTCTGGCGCACACAGATTCGAGGTCGGGTCACACAGGTAGTGCTCCGGGCAGCAACTGTTGCGGGTGGTGCAGCAGACGGCGTTGCTGATCGTGCAGCAAGAGTAGCGGCCGCTCTGGATCATGCAGCACGTGCCGTCTGTAAGAGTGGTAGCGATCAGAGAGGGCGCCGAATACTGACTTACGTAAATAACCGCATGTCGCTTGATAACTGCTTCCCAAGGAATTCAACCACAAGTTCTTCGGGATAGTGGCCGGCCTCTAAAAGGCATGGTTACCAACATGCCTCAAATTCAACACCTTGAGTGGACGCTCGATGCACAGCAAGAGCGACTAACAACATAACATCGATCCGCATTGCCTTCTGGAAATTCAGTGACCGTGAGCAGCAAGCATTATAGTACGGCAAGGGTTAATGCCTCAGAATGATTGAAGCCCCGCCGCCGGATTCTTCCATCTTCAGTAATGGCCTTAGCATAACAGGGACAATGTCGCGTCTTTCGTCTCATCGAATGCTTTGCCGTTTACTGTTCAAGGATACACAGCCCCCAAACCCCACTAGGGTTACCCAAAACAGGTAAATAACTAACGCTGAGGTGTTGTAGAGGAAAACTTTTGGAAGCATCGTACGTGGCACCATAAAATTCTTGCACCCGTTTTGCTGGTCAACCTCGGCAGTGGAGTTGTTTCGCCCCACACCAAGAGGAACAAGGTCTATCAGAGAAACTCTCCCGCTGCATGAATCTTGCCCCTCGAAGAAATGAGTACACGAATATCCCGAACATACTAACATACTCACTCATATTACTACACATTTTCACCTAGTTTCCCGGTTCCAACAAATGCCTCCACTGTGGTAGCTATCCCGTCCTACCGCCATTTCCAGCTCGCTCTCCTCGTGAATGTGGCTGGCTCGGACCCTTTTGATAGTCAAGTGGACGAGTTCTTCACCGCACAGGCACGGACACTCGAAGGAAACAAGGTCCGGCCTGCCGAATCGCGCGTCGGCAAAGGGAGAGCGCGTGTCTGCGGAGTTTCCAGCGCGGCCGCGACTTTCGTTGAGGGCGCCCCACATCGGTAACGGCTAGAGTTCCTGTATATGCTCCCTACGGGAGCATATACAGGAAGTCCAGTCTCGCGTTTATGGAACTCAATATCATTGCCAGTGACCGGAAAGGTGACTCTGCAATCTCTAAAAACGTGATCTAATGGAATGCCGTCAGTAAATGGTAATCGTGGTTTAAGTCAGCAGCCGTGCAGCGGCCACACAGTGTTTGGGGAAGTTCTTTTAGGTGTATGCTCTGAAATAAAACTGTGACTGCTGGCACTTATTACGCTAAATTATTGGAAGCTATCCTTAAAGGGACACTGAAGTGATATGTAAACATTGCGGGATTACTAGCGCAAATTGTAGTCCGGAGTCCCCAGGCCATGTTTCGACCACTCTAGGCGCGTTTACGCGATTTTATTTAGTAGAAAAACTAATTCGAAAACGCTGTCCTCCTCTCTTTACGCTCGCCCATTTTCTGTGGCGTTTTCTTGTGACGTCAGGAGGGGATGAGCTGGCAATTGGCTGCGCCACGGCTGCGCTACTGCACGGCTCCCCGGCCGACAGAGCCAGTCGGCCCAGCGTTTCGTCCGCCGGCCGCCGGCGGGTCGTCGCAATCAAGGAGGTTAAAAAAAAATTGCTTGGTCGCAATTCGTTCGCTTAGTTGAAACGAAGCCAGGACACGTTTGTGAATGGAAGAATGTGCCTTTCTTTACTTGGTTTGTTTGTACACTGTATCTAGCTCCAAGTCAAGGTCGCTTCACACAAGCGCTGCACATGCGACGCTTCGCTGACTGGTACGCCAGTAGGAAAATATAAGGCCTCTTGAAGGCGGGAGAAGAGTCAGCGAAGTCAATATAGGTACTCAGCAAATAAAATCAACTGATATTTTTACCGTACAGCGTAAAACTAGGGCGCGGGAAGCACGTTTTTGCGCTGGGCGAACAAGCACAGCGGTCAGCAGCACGACTACGCATCTGCGAACGCTTTTCCGTCTACGAAATGCAATTGCTAGACGTGAGCTACTGTGGAAACTCGGGCGACGCTTACCGCACGATCGCAGTACAACAAATAGTCACCTAAGTGGCTTGAAATGCCAAAACTAAATAAAAGTGTAAACCGGTTGTACAATATATACCCTATATTAGCAAGGCATTGGCGTCCCGCTCCGTGGCCTAGCGGTCTGAGGCTCTAGGAATTCACGGCAAATGTTTTGCGAGTCACGAGTTGAAATCCCCGCGGGTACGTGCTTTTTTTTTTTGTAAGTTAACTTTTTTGTTTTCCGCCGATGTTTTCTATATTGAGTTCACCTTTTTTGGGGCCGCAACGTTCATGGCTACACGAACTAGTTCACAAAACGCGCGCAGGCTGGCACTGGCGCGCTAGCGAGTTCTCGTTGGCGTGCTGTTGCCATAAGCACCGACTGCTTGCAGGCAGTGGGCACAGGCCAGAATGAACAGACCCTTGGCCTGGTGCGAACACGCTTTTTACGATACAGGCATGAGGGAGGCAAGCTCCAAATATGGGGGAAAAGCGCATGACATTTGGGCGTCTGCGGGTACGCGGAGAGCGTTCATGCACTGCGTAGGTCTCGGCTAGTGAATGCTACGACTACAAGCCGTCCTGGGAGGCTTATCTTGTGCATTTTACAGCCGACAACATGGCAGAAGCGCGGTACGATGATTACTGAGATATTGAGAATGCCCATCCAACAAAGCCATTGGTTATGTTTTACAGAACCGAAACCGAAACCGAAACTTGTGTGATTGCTAACCTTGGGCATCGTCCAATCACGGCGCCCCTCCTCTCAACGTCACAGCCTTAGTTGGTGCGGCCGCCGCAAACCACGCATGGTAGTTTTTCTTCTTTCGCGCTTTGTAAAATAATTACCGATTTGTCAACCGGATAAACGATAAAAAGTGTGCTAATTTGAGCCAGTCTACGCAGTGCAAGCAAAAACGGGAGCTTGACAAATTCACTTCAGTGTCCCTTTAAGCACAATTTAAAAACACACGTACTTTAAGCTTGACCAACGTAGTTTGAGTTGTCTTGGGGCTCAGACTGTCTCGACATGTAAGATAATACGGTTCAAAAATCAGAATGTGATGGCTCAAACCAGAGTGGGGTGGAAGACCATGGCTCAGTGGCCGAGGAAGCGGGTTCGAATCCCGGCCATGGCAGTTGCTTTTCTGATGGTGGCGAAAAGCGAGAACTCCTGTGTTCGAGATTTTGGCGCACGTTAGAGATTCCCAGGTGGTCAAAATGAAACCGGAGCCCTCCTCCAAGGCACGCCTCAACGCCTGTGTAGCTTCGGCGAGTTAAACCTCACACTCAATCGAAATACAAAACTTACTGCTCCTCATAGACATTTTTTGATGATTTTTTTAAAATAATGAGACTGCTCAACCGAGATACAACGGAGTTAGCCTTCAGCCACCGAAACGAGCGTGTTGGCCACGGAGCATGCAGCAGTATTCAAAGGCGCCAAATTGCTCCGTGTTCGTAAAAAATTCCCCCGCATTTCCCCGAGGGGGAGAATGTGAAAGTGCGAATGCACGGTTGTCGGCCCGCTTGCGGCGCTTGCGCTCGGCCCCCGCAGCCCACCGCCTCGCCGCCTTCTCTTCCATCTCTTCCATCGGGTTTGTAGTATCACGTGTACACCATGGTTATCAAGCCGCTATAGGGACCGGAACCTGGAGTTGGCCGCGCGACACTAGCGCCATTTTTTTCCCGTAGTGGCGGAAAACGGAAGTTATGGACTAAAAAAAAAAAGAACGTGCCGCAGCTGTGAGCGCGATGCCCACAGCTGCGGCACGTTATTTTATTTTTTTTTTTTTACGCGTGAGCGCTTTTTTTGCTTGCCGCGAGTGTTTCCCGAGGCAGTAGGGCTCGAACGTTAATTACCTCATTTATGTTAATTAGTTAATTATTGATTAGTCAGATTGGGTTAAAAGTCAAAGTGATGTCAATAGGGGTTGTGAGGTATCAAATTAAAGGTCTCGATTAGTGGAATCACGTGGTAATAGTCATGAGGTAATCACGTAAGTCATAGATCGGGTTAAAAGTAAAAGTGATGCGATAAGGGCTTGTGAGGTATCAAAATAAAGGTCTCGATTAGGGGAATCACGAGGGAGAAATTAAAAACTGCTTACTAGTTATGGTCACGAGATAGTCACGTGAGTCACGAATTGGGTTAAAAGTCAAAGTGGTGTCACTAGGGCGTGTGGGGTATCAAATTAAAGGTCTCGATGAGGGGAATCACGGGGGACAAATTACAAATTGCGTCCTGGTCATAGTCATGAGACAGTCATGTGAGTCATGGATTGGGTTAACTGTCAACGTGAGGCCACTAGGGCTTCTGAGGTATCAAATTAAAGGTCTTAATGAGTGGAATCGTGTGGGATAAGTTAAAAATTGCTTCATTGTCAGACAGGCATGTGAGTCATGGATTGGGTTAAAAGTCAAAGTGATGCCACCAGGGCTTGTGAGGTATCAAATTAAAGGCCTCGATTAGGGGAATCGCGTGGGACAAGTTAAAAATTGCTTCCTGGTCATAGTCATGAGACAGTCATGTGAGTCATACATTGGGTTAAAAGCCAAAGTGGTGCGACTAGGGCTTGTGAGGTATCAAATTAAAGGTCTCGATGAGTGGAATCGCGTGGGACAAGTTAAAAATTGCTTCCTGGTCATAATCATGAGATAGTCATGTGAGTCGTACATTGGGTTAAAAGTCAAAGTGGTGCCACTAGGGCTTGTGAGGTATCAAATTAAAGGTCTCGCTGAGTAGAATAATGGGGGACAAGTTAAAAATTGCTTCCTGGTCATAGTCATGAGACAGTCATGTGAATCATGGATTAGGTTAAAAGTCAAAATGGTGCCACTAGGGCTTGTGAGGTATCAAATTAAAGGTCTCGATGAGTGGAATCATGGGGCACAAAGTAAAATTCGCTTCCTGGTCATAGTCATGAGACAGTCATGTGAGTCATGGATTAGGTTAAAAGGCAATGTGAGGTCACTAGGGCTTGTGAGGTATCAAATTAAAGCTCTTAATGAGTGGAATCACGTGGGACAAGTTAAAAATTGCTTCCTGGTCATAGTCATGAGATAGTCATGTGAGTCATACATTGGGTTCAAAGTCAAAGTGGAGCCACTAGGGCTTGTGAGGTATCAAATTAAAGGTCTCGATGAGTGTAATCGCGTGGGACAAGTTAAAAATTGCTTCCTGGTCATAGTCATGAGATAGTCATGTGAGTCATACATTGGGTTAAAAGTCAAAGTGGTGCCACTAGGGCTTGTGAGGTATCAAATTAAAGGTCTCGCTGAGTAGAATAATGGGGGACAAGTTAAAAATTGCTTCCTGGTCATAGTCATGAGACAGTCATGTGAGTCATGGATTAGGTTAAAAGTCAAAATAGTGCCACTAGGGCTTGTGAGGTATCAAATTAAACGTCTCGATGAGTGGAATCATGGGGCACAAAGTAAAATTCGCTTCCTGGTCATCGTCATGAGACAGTCATGTGAGTCATGGATTAGGTTAAAAGGCAATGTGAGGTCACTAGGGCTTGTGAGGTATCAAATTAAAGCTCTTAATGAGTGGAATCACGTGGGACAAGTTAAAAATTGCTTTCTGGTCATAGTCATGAGATAGTCATGTGAGTCATGGATTAGGTTAAAAGTCAATGTGAGGCCAATAGGGCTTGTGAGGTATCAAATTAAAGGTCTCGATGAGAGGAATCGCGTGGGACAAGTTAAAAATTGCTTTCTTGTTATAGTCATGAGATAGTCACGTGAGTCACAAATTGGGTAAAAGTCAAAGTGGTGCCACTAGGGCTCGTGAGGTATCAAAATAAAGGTCTCGATGAGGGGAATCATGGACAAATTAGAAATTGCATCCTGGTTATAGTCACGAGCTAGTCACGTGAGTTATAGATTGGGTTAAAAGTGAAAGTGGTGCCACTAGGGCTTCTGAGGTATCAAATTAAAGGTGTCGATTAGGAGAATTACGTGGGACAAATTAAATATTGCTTCCTGCTTATATTCATGGGATAGTGACGTGAGTCATAGATTGGGGTAAAAGTCAAAGTGATGCCCTAGAGCTTGTTATCGCCCTCCCGAATGTAAAAAGCAAGTTGCACATTCGAGATGGGGGCTGATGGGGTGTTGAAAAGTGTGCTAGGAATGTGTGTTCGCGCTGGTAGTGAAAGCGACAATAGCATATCTGCACAAGATCCCGGCATCCCAAAGTCTAAAGTCGGCCATGAGTCGTTCGGGGAAAATTCGTTTTTTAAGCTCGCCGCGAGCAGACTTGTTCAGTTTGTGCTTCCTTCAAGCTCCCCTATTCTAAGGGAAGATTTTGTGCGTCTTCAATATTACTGGGGACTTTCTGACCCGTTTCGGAATGAGAACAGAATGAGCTCTGCATGCTGAGTGGTCGACGCAGCTCCGGTGCTTCCGAATAGGACGATATCTACCGGGGCCCGATCGCGAAAGGAAGCCACATCTCTTACCGCACATTGGGAAGGGGTCGTTTGCTTTCGCGAAAAAAAAAGGCTGTTTGGGTGTATTTTCACAAGCAATAAACACCTTTTCCTGATTTAGCGTTAAGAAAACTATAAAGGAATGCTACCAACAAATGTTTTGAAAAGCTCTTCAGCAGCCCTTTAAAAGCATGTCGAGCTTTTAATATGTTTGGAATCGTGTTTTTTCTATTTCCGATATTTTTCTAAAAAAAACATGAAAAGAAAATTGTTTTCACGCCCTTTACTATTTGATATAAATTACAACTCTACTGTGGTGGCACCTTCTTGCAATTCGAAATGAAGCTTTTGTCTTATATATAAAAAATAAATATTGTAGCGAAGACGACGGGACATTCCCTGACAGCGCCATTGTCGTGCATTATTGTGGATCATCATCACTGCCGTGCTTTTGGCACACCTCATCTATCATCATCAGAAGGAGCTTGTGAAGAAGAGGTTCAGCTGGCTCGGCATCACCCCTTGTCTACTCACTGCTTCCTCGGTGTTCCTGAGCACCAATAAACCCCTTAACAGTTTGGTGGAGGTGCGGAGTCCTTGTCCCCACCCTGGAACTTCGCAGTCGGACCATCCCTACGGCCATGCCTGACCCGCCCGTGGTTCCTCCGGCCCAAACCATCATCTGTTCTGGCGCGACCCGGCAACGAGATCCTGCCAAGTTCAGCGGAGCGGAAGACCAGGATGTCGAGGACTGGTTGTCGGCGTACGAACGCGTGAGCACGTACAACAGGTGGGATGATGTGATGAAATTCAACAACGTGGGCTTCTACTTAACTTTACTCGCCGAGACGTGGTTTAATAACAACGTCGCGGGCATAGACACCTGGTCCGAGTTCAAGACGCGCTTCTTGAGAGCTTTTGGCCGTCCCGCCGTGCGCAAACTGCTCGCAGAGCAAAGCTTGCGCACCCGTGCGCAGAAAACTGGTGAAACGTTTACCAGTTACATCGAGGACGTTCTGGACCTATGCAGGCGTGTCGATCCATCCATGGCCGAAGCTGATAAAATCAAGCACGTCATGAAAGGTATAGACAACGATGCCTTTCAGATGCTCTTGGCGAGGGACCCACGTTCAATTGCTGACGTAGTAAACCTCTGCCAGAGTTTCGACGAGCTTCGGCGTCAGCGAAGCCTCACGCGGCGGCCTTCAGCTCCTGACGACATTTTAGCAAGTTTGATTGGTGACCCCGAAAGCCCTTCATTGTTGTCGCGCATAAAGGAACTTGTCCGTGAGGAAGTCGCTCGTCAGCTTTCTCTGCTGCCTTGCGTTGCCGAGACTCCGTCCCCTGTTGTGCCGACACTCAGGAGGGTGATTCAGGAGCAAGTAGCTGAAGCCCTGCCGCGTACTGCCGTTGTGGATCCTCATCACATGACTGCGTTAACCGCGCCGATGACGTATGCAGAAACTGCCGCCCGGTCGCCCCCGGCGCCGATTATGACGTGTGCTGACACCATGGGAGTCCCTCCACGTCAGGCCGCACCATCTTATCAGCGCCCGGTACAACCGATGGCCCCATTTCCCCCAGTTCGGCCTCCTGCCCAGCTTAACAATGGCTGGCGAACGTGGGACAACCGCCCAATTTGTTTCCTTTGCCGTTATGCCGGGCATGTCGCGAAATATTGCCGCCGCATACCGCCAGCCACTGCTGTTCTCCGACCGCCGACTTATGGTTTGTCCAACAGGCCGCCAGTCCCCCACGACGTCTCCGATGGATATCACATCAGTCCCTCACCTGCTGACCACCGCGCTTCTGGGAATCGTCGCTCGTCGTCTCCGCGTCGCCGCTCTATTTCGCCGATGCGTCGACGGCAACCCGCTTCCGAAGAGGAAAACTAGCAACCGCAGTTCCTGAGGCAAGAACTGCGTTACGGTCGAACTCTTCAAGGCCTCGTTTTTCTCCCCTGAACGTTATCGACGTATTAGTAGAAGGCAGACGAACACAGGCGTTAGTCGATACAGGCGCTGCTGTGTCAGTGATTAGTGAAGACTTTTGTCGGATGATCAGAAAAGTGATGACGCCGTTGGGTGGCTTCTCGCTGCGTACTGCGAGCGCGCAAAACATTCAAGCATTGGCGGCGTGCACAGCTCGTGTCACCATCCAAGGCCTCTTGTACATAATCGAACTTATCGTGCTGCCTTCGTGTTCCCATGACGTTATTCTGGGCTGGGACTTCCTCGCTCGCCACAATGCCGTCATTGACTGTGCGCGTGCGGAGGTTGAGTTTACTTCACAGTGTGACGTGTACAGTGACAAAGCGAACGCCGCTAAACTTGTCGTCAGCGAGGACACTACCATTCCGCCACAGTGCTCTGTTTCCGTGCTTCTGGGCTGTGCCTCTTATACTGACGCCACTGTGCTCTTTACGCCATCTGTGCTCTTCAACCGCCGCAGGCGTCTTCCGCTGCCGTCCGCTCTCTTATCGACCCACGCTGGTGCTAGCCGCATGCTGGTTACAAATTTGTACTCCCATCCGTTATCTTTGCTGCAAGGTGAAACGCTCGGCTGGATTGAACCTGTCGATCATAATGCCGTAGTTGACGTGCCCGATGATCCACCTCACCTTGATATTCTGGAGTTGAGCCCAGTGTCAGCAGAAGACGCATCTAACTCCGACGTATTTAGTAAGGCCATCGACAACGACCTCGCCCCAACTCAACGAGCTAAGCTGCTGGCACTTCTTCAACGATTTCGGTCGTCTTTTGACTGCGTGAAAGCCTCGCTCAGCCGAACATCAGCAGTGGAACACAACATAGACACTGGCTCGCACCCACCGCTACGACAACGACCCTATCGTGTTTCTCCGAAAGAGCGTCGCATTATTGATGTCCACGTGGATGACATGCTCCAACGCGACGTTATTAGGCCCTCAAACAGTCCCTGGGCGTCACCAGTCGTTCTAGTGACGAAGAAGGATGGATCTATACGCTTTTGCGTCGACTATCGCCGCCTCAACAAGATCACCAGGAAGGACGTCTACCCTCTACCGCGTATTGACGACGCACTTGACTGCCTACAGGGAGCTGAGTACTTCTCGTCGCTTGATTTGCGTTCGGGATACTGGCAGGTGCCTATGGCAGAGGCTGATCGCGCAAAGACGGCATTTATAACACCCGACGGACTCTACGAGTTTAACGTCATGCCGTTCGGCCTTTGCAATGCACCTGCCACGTTCGAGCGCATGATGGACAACATTTTGCGCGGACTAAAATGGAAGATATGTCTCTGCTATTTGGACGACGTTGTAATTTTTTCCCCAGATTTCGACACCCATTTACGGCGCCTGGAGCAAGTTCTGACCTGTCTTGCCGGCGCAAAGCTACAACTAAACCTAAAGAAATGCCACTTTGCTGCACGGCAGTTAACCATACTGGGTCACGTTGTCTCGAAGGACGGTGTTCTGCCCGACGCGTCTAAGCTCAAGGCTGTTGCTGAGTTCCCCAAGCCGACCTCTATGAAGGCACTGCGAAGCTTCCTAGGCCTTTGCTCCTACTTTCGACGATTCGTCCGCAACTTTGCCACCGTTGTTGCGCCATTGACGCAGCTACTCAGTAATGCTTCCACCGATCTCTCTGCGTGGACCCCTGAATGTGAAAAGGCATTCGTGACGTTGCGGCGACTTCTTACGTCACCTCCTATTCTCCGACATTTTGACCCTGACGCGCCTACGGAGGTCCACACTGATGCCAGCGGGGTCGGCCTTGGCGCTGTCGGCCTTGGCCCAGCGAAAGTCAGGCTTGATGAATACGTCGTTGCCTACGCCAGCCGCACCCTTACCCGAGCCGAATCCAACTATTCCGTGACGGAGAAGGAGTGCTTGGCCATTGTTTGGGCGCTGGACAAGTTCCGGCCCTATTTGTACGGTCGCCCTTTCGACGTGGTCACAGACCACCACGCACTTTGTTGGCTGTCCACACTGAAAGATCCGTCAGGGCGGCTCGCACGGTGGGCTCTGCGGCTCCAGGAGTACGACATAAGGGTTGTATATCGATCCGGCCGCAAACACTCCGATGCGGATGCCCTCTCCCGTTCTCCAATGTCAGTGTCCCACGACTCCGCGTGCCTCCGGGCTGACCATGCTGACATGTCACCACTTTCTTTCTCCGACATCCGAACAGAGCAGCGAAAAGACCCCTGGGTTGTTTCCCTCATCTCTTTGCTTTCTGGCACGTCACCCGCTCACGGATCTCGGGCTCTGCGCAGGCAAGCTTCGCACTTCACGATTCGCGACGAGTTACTCTATCGCCGCAACTACGACAACGAAGGACGGAAGTGGCTGCTTGTCATTCCTCGTCATCTGCGCATCAATATTTGTGACACTCTTCATGCCGATCCCACCTGTGGCCATGCAGGGGTGCTCAAAACATACCAGCGTATCCGCCTGCGCTATTATTGGCGAGGCATGTATAACTTTGTGCGCAAGTACATCCGATCATGTGCTACCTGCCAACGCCGCAAGTCACCGCCGTCACGTTCTATTGGTCCGCTGCAGCCCCTTCCTTGCCCGGCGAAACCATTTGACCGTGTAGGCATTGACCTGTACGGGCCTTTGCCCTACACAGCCGCCGGGAATCGATGGGTCATTGTTGCGGTCGACCATCTCACGCGCTACGCTGAAACCGCTGCACTGCCTACCGCCACAGCACGAGACGTCGCCTCCTTTCTATTACGTCGCTTCATATTGCGCCACGGAGCGCCTCGAGAACTCCTAAGTGACCGAGGACGCGTCTTCTTATCCGATGTTGTCGCGAAGCTCCTCACTGAGTGCCGTATTATCCACCGCACCACAACTGCGTACCACCCGCAGACTAATGGCCTCACTGAGCGTTTTAATCGAACTCTTGGTGACATGCTGTCCATGTACGTCTCCTCCGACCACGATGACTGGGACCTTGTGCTCCCCTATGTGACGTACGCATACAATACGGCCATACAGGCTACAACCGGCTTCTCCCCTTTCTACCTACTCTACGGACGAGAACCATCGTGCACTCTCGACACCGTGCTTCCTTATCGTCCGGATGTCTCGGAGTGCACCCCAGCATCAGAAGCCGCCAAACACTGCGCTGCTGAGCACGAGGTCGCGGGTTCGATTCCCGGCCGCGGCGGCCGCTTTTCTGATGGAGGCGAAAAGCAAAAACGCCCGTGTGTACGAGCTTTCGGCGCACGTTAAAGATCCCCAGGTGGTCAAAATTAATCCGGAGCCCTCCACTACGGCGCGCCTCATCGCCTGCGTTGCGTCGGCGCGTTAAACCATACAACCAACCAACCAGCCGCCAAACACGCGGAAGAGTGCCGACAACTTGCGAAAACCTTCACAGCTGAAGACCAGTGGCGGCAAAAATCTCGCCACGACGACACAGCTGTGGCACCGACTTATTCGCCGGGGTCATTGGTTTGGCTATGGATTCCCTCGACCACCCCGGGATTGTCTACGAAGTTTCTCGCCAAGTATCATGGCCCCTACCGCATCTTGGAGCGTACGTCACCCGTCAACTACATCGTTGAGCCTATGGCCCTCTCTACGGACCTCCGCCGCCGTGGGCGTGAGACTGTCCACGTGCAGCGCTTAAAACCCTATCACGAGCCTCTGGTTTCGTCTGCTCCGTAATTCGCCGCCAGGATGGCGTCTTCTTCCACGGGGGGAAATTGTAGCGAAGACGACGGGACATTCCCTGACAGCGCCATTGTCGTGCATTATTGTGGATCATCATCACTGCCGTGCTTTTGGCACACCTCATATATCATCATCAGAAGGAGCTTGTGAAGAAGAGGTTCAGCTGGCTCGGCATCACCCCTTGTCTACTCACTGCTTCCTCGGTGTTCCTGAGCACCAATAAACCCCTTAACAATATATTCATTTGTTTTGTTTGTTTATTGCTACTTTGTTACTTGTGGCTGATATGCCATGTGAAGCAACGTACGTAGCACCAACACAATAATGTACCAGGATGGTAAACATATCTATGGTGCTTTACATTTTTATGGTAGTAAACAAATATACACATGACGAACCAGCGCGCTTCGGAAACCTTTTACATCCCCTGGCAGTCTTACAGCAGTAACTGAAAATAGCACCCGCTGCAGTGGCTCAGTTATGCTGCTGAGCCCAAGCACGCGGGTATGATCCCGTTCGCGATCTCTGCTTTTCTTATGGAGGAGAAAAAAAGGCGATCGTATGTCGAGATTTCGTCGCGCGTTAAAGGTGCGCAGGTGCTCAAAAGTAATCCAGAGCCCTCGTGGCCCAGGTGCGCAGCCGCGGCGTGTAAACTCTCATAACTTGAATTTAAAAAGGCCCTATATCTCCGTCATTTGCTGCAAATGCCATCGAAAGACAGTAGTCGTCTGCCATCCGAGCCTGTAAAACTCCCTTGTGTCCCCCCCACCCTGGTCTCTTCCGCTCCCCCTCCACCACCATAGATGCAGTCGAAGTTTGCTCAATTTGATCCTACTCTCCTGCGTTCGCTGCATCTGTTCAGAGCTCTTTTTTCTATGGCTCTTTGGCGCCCCCCCAAAAAAGCAACACACAGCGCCTCAAGAAAGCAAGCAGTGCTTGCTCCAAAGTAGTGGATAGGGAGTGTCGTGCTGCTAGGGGGAAAAGAAACTCGAGCCACCGTCGGGAAAAGAGTTGTCAATCATGAAGCTGAGGAATTTGAAAGGCCGGTGAAGTAAAAATATAATATTTTCCAGCAGTCCCATGACGGCCCCTGATTGCAGCGCCAGACTTTCCTGTAGTGAAATTTGTTATAAACGACTTCATGCTCTAGAGAGTATGTTGCAAGCCACCGACAGAACGAGTAACGCCAGTCACGTGATGCGCCGTCCAGAATGACTGTCCCCAAGAATACTCGTGGCGACGTCACCCACTTCTTAGGGAATGCGCGGCGCAACAGCGCCATGATGCGCCCTGCAAGACGTTTCGAAGGGTTACTCTTTTAACGTGACAGCACTATACTGTCTTTTCTGCTCCTTAAAAGTGTAATGAATAAATCGACATGCATGTATTCCAATATACAGATACCTGTTTGTGTCGTCTCGGTACAACTATTCACAACTATCTGAACACTGGCACCACAATTTGTAAACTATTCCACCATAAAAATAAGGAAAGTTTAGGAGAGGCTGTGACCACCTCTTTCGTGCAACCAGTAACGCCATCTTAGGAGTGTTCACTTGTTCTTGTATTTTGAGCCCATTCTCCCTTTGGTTCTCCTTAAGTCGCTTCTCGCTTCGTATTCTCCAACTGTGCCTCTGAACCTGTGGAAGCAATTTTGTAGCTTCGGCAGCAACGAAAATTGATCACTTGGATTGTTTCAGCTTGTCCCGCAAAACGACATATTGCCGCACTAGCGACGCCGCAGCTGCGAATTCGTTTGTCAATTCGCACCATATAGAGCGGGCTTATGGCACCCTACTTGCATTTACGCTTAGGGCAATAGATCCATTTTTGCCGCAAGTGTGGTTCCAGAACATGAATACTCATCCGCCCACTTTCATTCCAATACCGTATCAATTCGAGGCGCAGACAAAGAAGTGGCTATGATTATCATTGTAACGATCGTCCTTCTGCAGCTCCGCTAGACATCTTGTACCTCATCACATAGCTTAGCTTTGAGGCTCACTTCATTCGACTGTTACAGTATATATGCCCAAATCCGAGTAACGGTTTTTGCAGTGGCTCAGAAAAATCAGCCCGCATTTAGAAAGATCCCCGTACAAATATTTTCCGGGGTGGGCTGACAGCAACACATGTGAAGTTCCCACTGCGTTCCCTCCTCACCCTTGTGTTACTTCACCATCGCGCCCCGCTTCGGCCAACTACATTATGCAACCGGCCAGCGCGGACGGTGTGCAAGCCGTGTATTGGCACGAGGTGTTCTGCGAAGGCCGCATTACCTTGGTTACACAAGCGGCTGCCATAGAAATGCTGCACCTTATCAATACTATTTTATTTTATGAGCAATAATATGGATTACGATCGAAACTGTGTAGCATATGTTATACAACTCCCAGACGGCAGATCAAATTATCTTTCGAGCGAATGACATTTGCTTTATGTCAATGTTTCAGCGCTACACGACAACACCGAAGGACGTTTGAGATGAATGATATTTAGCGGCGAACCGTGGTTCGGGAGCTCATTCAGCGGCGAATAGAGTGGCCTCGGCAGCACTGCCGCATCAACAGTGAAGAAAGTTCACTAATACACCAAAAAATACGGTTTCTAAAAAGTGTCAGCAAACATATTTCCCCTTCATATTGTGTTTAAAATAAAGAAAGGCAAACAAGTACTATGTAAAGATAAAATCGCGCCCACAATGTGCGCTGTACCCTAATACGGATTCTTCGCGGACTTATGTCGGCTTGTAATATCAACTGATGTCACCTAAACTGGTGATCTTTCTAAATTTATTTAAAGATATTCCTTCGTTATCTTTTCAAAAAATAGATTGTATGAAAACATTCTAGATGGAGACCTTTCATTTGATCTCCCCTAAGCCCCAGTAGCGTCACACTCATGTTTAACCCAACCTATGACTCACGTGACTATCTCATGAGTATAACTAGGAAGCAATTTTTAATTTGTCCCACGTAATTCTCCTAATCGACACCTTTAATTTGATACCTCACAAGCCCTACTAGCACCACTTTGACTTTTAAACCAATTTGTGACTCACGTTACCATCTCATGACTATAACCAGTAAGCGACTTTTAATTTGTCTATGATTCCCCTCATCGAGGCCTTTATTTTGATACCTCACGAGCCCTAGTGGAACCACTTTGACTTTTACCCAATTTGTGACTCACGTGACTATCTCATGACTATAACAAGAAAGCAATTTTTAATTTGTCCCACGTGATTCCCCTCATCGAGACCTTTAATTTGATACCTCACAAGCCCTAGTGGCACCACTTTGACTTTTAACCCAATCTATGACTCATATGACTGTCTCATGACTATGACCAGGAAGCAATTTTTAACTTGTCCCACGTGATTCCACTCATTAAGACATTTATTTTGATACATCACAACCCCTAGTGGCCTCACATTGACTTTTAACCTAATCCATGACTCACATGACTTTCTCATGACTATGACCAGGAAGCAATTTTTAACTTGTCCCACGCGATTCCACTCATCGAGACCTTTAATTTGATACCCCACAAGCCCTAGTGGCACCACTTTGACTTTTAACCCAATCTATGACTCACATGACTGTCTCATGACTATGAACAGGAAGCAATTTTTAACTTGTCCCACGTGATTCCACTCATTAAGACCTTTAATTTGATACCTCACAAGCCCTAGTGGCCTCACATTGACTGTTAAACCAATCAATGACTCACATGACTGTCTCATGACCATGACCACGAAGCGAATTTTACTTTGTGCCCCATGATGACACTCATCGAGACCTTTAATTTGATACCTCACAAGCCCTAGTGGCACCATTTTGACTTTTAACCCAATCTATGACTCACATGACTGTCTCATGACTATGACCAGGAAGCAATTTTTAACTTGTCCCCCGCGATTCCACTCATTAAGACCTTTAATTTGATACCTCACAACCCGTAGTGGCCTCACATTGACTTTTAACCTAATCCATGACTCACATGACTGTCTCATGACTATAACCAGGAAGCAATTTTTAACTTGTCCCACGCGATTCCACTCATCGAGACCTTTAATTTGATACCCCACAAGCCCTAGTGGCACCACTGTGACTTTTAACCCAATCTATGACTCACATGACTGTCTCATGACTATGACCAGGAAGCAATTTTTAACTTGTCCCCCATTATTCTACTCAGCGAGACCTTTAATTTGATACCTCACAAGCCCTAGTGGCCTCACATTGACTGTTAACCCAATCAATGACTCACATGACTGTCTCATGACTATGACCAGGAAGCGAATTTTACTTTGTGCCCCATGATTCCCCTAATCGAGACCTTTAATTCGATACCCCACAAGCCCTAGTGGCACCACTTTGACTTTTAACCCAATCTATGACTCACATGACTACCTCATGACTATTAACCAGGAAGCAATTTTTAACTTGTCCCACGTAATTCCACTCATTAAGACCTTCAATTTGATACCTCACATGCCCTAATGACATCAATTTGACTTTACCCAGTCAATGACCACTAATTAATTAATTAACCAAATTTTACGTAAAAAAAAACTCCCACCTCCCCTCGCGGGAACCCCTGTGTAGATGCTACGCATAGGCGGAGCGGCGAAGGGACCGCGTTTTATAGCGCGCATAACGTTGAGGGGACTGCGTATGCCGGTCCCAGTCTATGACGACGTTGGCGTACTTGTAAAGCGGCGTGGACTCTAGGTGTTTGAGCCAAGGGTATATGTTGCTTCGCCGAAGAACGGCGCACCGGTTATTTGCGCAGCGCGCCCGAAGGAGAGGAAACCGCGGAAGAGAGAGTACTGCACGTGCGCCGGCCCCAGCGCGTCTGCCGCGGCTATGACGCAACGTGCCGCGGCTATGACGCAACACAATCCAACACAATCCACTTTAATCCAATCCAATCCAATCCAAATCCAATCCAATTTAAGCCAAGCCAATCCAATCCAATCCAATCCAATCCAATCCAATGCAATCCAATGCCCCTCGCGAGAGAGTGTTCGCTATCGGAGAGGAGAGGGGGTGAACGGCGGAGAGCGCAGCTGGCGCGGCGAGGACAATGGGGGAGGGGTGGACAACGCCGACGACAACGACGACGACGCCGGAGGGACAAGGCGAGTGAATCAGATGCTCTGCATCTAAAAAATGAACGCGCGTCGCCCGGACCCAGTTTCTGGCAAAAAATGTGCGTGTCACGTGACCAACATCATCACGGTAACGAGCGGTTGCACTTTTAAACTGCACGTAAACACGGTGCTCCACATTCACACGCCAGGAAATACCCAGTTCAGTTTTGCGATTTTCTTCCGCTGGTGGCGCTGTTGAACGGCGCCAGCAGCGCCACCTGTCCCACGTTTGGGCCCCTATAACGCCGCTGAGTCGCCAACGCACGCCGCTGACGACGTAGTTTGAATGCGTTAAAGATATAAGGCGCGTTACTGACAATATCAGCGTCGCGTCCGTAGCTTATTCGGTAGAGCGTCGGGCTGCGGCCCGCAAAGTCCTCGGATCGAAACCTGGCGCCGGACGCTGTTTCTTCTTTAAAGAGCGCTGCGGACGCCGCCGCCGCCGACGCCGGCGGTGGATGGTTTGGGGTCGCTTATAAAAGTGTATTCACACTTAAAAAAAAACACTGACGTTAAGCGTGCAGTGCCTTATTGAAACCTGGTGGTGTGATTGACCACGTGTTCTCCAGGCGTATTGAGCTCTCGCTGAACGTCTCTTATTTGTCGACGCACTCGCGACTTCTTCGCTTTTCGTCGACACCGATTAGCCAGTTTAATATTTGAACCAATTGCTGTGACCGGTGATGATGACTGCAAGCTTGAATATTCGGTTGAGAAATGTGTTTTTCTATCGGAAATTATCGGTGATGTGCACTAAATGCAAGGTGCGGTTGAAATCAAATCTATAACTAAAAAATGAAGTGCCTGACTGACTGACCGACCGACTGACCAACCGACCGACCGACTGACTGACTGACTGACTGACTGATTGACCGACGGACCGACCGACCGACTGACGGACTGACTCATCAACGGCCAGCGGAAACTGCTGCATCTAGACACTTGAAACTTCGGGAGTAGATTTGCGACATGGCGTAGAGGCTCACTAAGGGGGGTCTTTTGAAAATTGTACTCCTAACCGAGGGAAAGCGGGAAATTGTGTTTTCTTAAATTCGTGATTACCTCTTTCAACCATTCACATTTTCAAGGGGTTTTTGCTGATATATGTAGCCCTTGAGAATATCTAAAACGTAGTTTTTGGATTTCGCCCTAACCAACACTATCGAGGTGATTCCGCATTCCGGAAAAAAATTGGTGTTGATAAAGATTCTCAAATAAATATTTCACCGATTCATTTATCCAACAGATTTTTGCTAGCTTATGTTACTCATACGAATGCAGAGAACCATTTTTAAGGATTTCGCCCTGCGAAGCCGCTAAAGGGACAAAATTGTTTTTTACAAATCACACGGCTGACGAGCCAAAAAAGGACTAATAATGGTGATGTCCACGCCAAGCCAAACGGCTCTTTCAAACGGCTTCAGATTTCATGAGCACATTGTGATTACGGCGTTGGAGGTAACTACTGCTGAAAATGTTTAAAATTCCATCATGGGGAGAGTGAAAAGCCGTGAAATATTTTTCCAGATAATAATATTTTTATATCACACGCCACTTGAGATATTGAACTCATTTTTGTTGAGATAGGTAACTTACTCAGGTATCTAAACACTGTTCTACAACATTTTTCTATGACACCCACCCACTAGTCGCAAGTAGGATTTCTGGAAAACACTGTGTTTTTACACATTCGTCAATAACCACACAGCAAGTCGATATATCCCCTTCATTTTTACTTGCACATGCTGCCCATTCAATTGCCCAAAAATCAATCTCAGGATTTTGTCCTAACGTTCGAATAAAAAGGCAAGCGAGTTTTTTTTTTAATTTACACTCCTCTGGTCGTGTAACTCAGTTGAATTTTCCCGCGTTCGCATAGCGCTCGCCATCTGTTGGCCCTTTCTGCAACCACGCGCCTCCCGTAGAAGCCCTGACATTTATCGTAGAAGACGGGCGGTAAAAAGAGCGAAGGTTAGCGCTCGCCATCTATTGGGATTTCCTGCAACCCTGCGCCACCCTTAGGGAGCCCATGTTACTTATCATAAAACTGTACCGATGAGCATCGTTCATATCTGTTGAGATAGCACGTCCCTTGAAGGAGAATACCCCTCACCCAGTCGGCCTCCATCATGTGTTCCCAACACATGCAATCTCCTGCCGAATTCCAGTTGTGTTTGCAACCTGGCGCTCTTTTTCATATCATATTAAGAGTGCGAGAAAACCAACTTCCTCCTTCTTCCATCTACTTTTCCCACCCTTGAGCTGTGGGAGAACCTGGTGACTAACAGCGATCTGGATGTCCCGACAATACTTCCTCCAGAGCAAAGGCTGCCCGCTCATCACATGGCTTACTGAAGTTGGGAACCACTCCCACTTCACCGGCTCAATAAAACGTTTTTCACTCACTGACTCACTTGCTCGAGCGCACCATCTTGGTGCAATTTGTTTAGCTAGAGTCGCAGTAAAACACGAGTGCCAGTCGTTTCAAATTACCACGACGCGCCTGCGGTTGGAGCCAATGTATTGACCGCAGGCAGGAGCTCCTAAGTGTGCACAACTTCCCGATGAGCTAGGGTTGCCTCGATGCACATCAACACGTGGAACGATCGCAGAAGCGCGAGTCTGCCCAATTCAAGTCTACCTCGCGCAAGAACCTTTTCTTGTGCACCTCCGACATGTGACAAGATATGAGTGCCATCCACTGTCGAATGTCTTCAGGGACCGGCCGAATTCAAACTACTCCCGAAGTATTTCGGCGCAGCAACATTTGATTCCCTTCAGATTTGCAGTCGCCAAAATATCAGAAGTGCCTCTATGGGTTGTACCTGATCTACAGGTGCGGTTGTCGATTCCTGGAATCGGAAGAAAATCCCACATGGCGTCTTCGGTCTTAAGACAACTTTCACTATTTTACATCAGTGAAATGTACGGAGAGGCGTCGCATGTTTTTGTTGACGGCTCGGTCACGCCGTCTTCGTCGGCAGCGGCAGTGGTTATGCCTGGGAAGGACCTGACCCAACGTTTCAAGACTGCTTACAGGACGTCGTCTACTGCAGCAGAACTGGTCGGTTTACGCGAAGCGCTCCGCATCATTTCTTGTGAAAGGTCACAGCAGTGGATTATCTTTTGCGACTGCAAACCAGCGCTTCAGGTACTAAGATACCCAATGAAGCAAGGCGCGTACGATCAGCTGACTACTGATGTCGCTATCCTGTTTAGAGGGTTGAATGAAAAGGGCCACACGGTGGTGTTTCAGTGGATACCAAGTCACTGTGGCATCGCTGGAAATGAGTTGGCGGATGCAGAAGCACAGCAGGCACACCACAATGGAACTATCCTGTCTATACCGATCACAAGGCAGGATGCTAACGCGATACTCTATGGAGCACGTAAACAAGCTGCAGCCTTGCATTCGTCGGACCCGCAGAATCGACATGAACGCCTTCACAAGTTCGATCCAGAGCGGAAGTTCTGGGTCAGTCATGCTCCTAGTCTTCGCCGAAGTCAAGAGGCATTGCTACACAGGCTGCGTCTTGGAGTAGCATTGACTCGGAAGTATCTTCACACAATCGGACGAGAGGACAGCCCAGACTGCCTTCTGTGCGGTTGTCCTGAGACTATCGAACATTTGCTCAGTGCTTGTCCAAAGTACTCTAGTGAGCGAATGAACCTTGAGACAGCTTTACTACGCTTGGACACTCGCCCTCTGTCCGAACAAAAGATTTTGGGCACATGGGCTGACAACAGGAAGCAAAGCCTAGCCGTTAAAGCCCTGCTTATTTTTCTTGGTTACTCCTCTCTGGATTCTCGCCTCTAGGTTGCCACAAAATTGAACAGACTGCGAAATAATGTCTGAGCAGTTTCTTTTTTTTTGTTTTCATGGATGATAGTCATGTGCTAAAAAGTGAACTGTAGTAGTCTGATTCAGCGCCCCGTTGTACGTGAGACGTGTATTTGTTTTACGGTTTGTACATAGTTCATTTGTCGCTTTCACTATCATTTCCCATACCCTCCATATTCATTCCTTTCTCTTTCTGTCCTCAGTACCCTACCCCCAGAGGGAAGTAGCAGGCCCAAGATCAATTTCTCAGGCCGACCTCTTCTCCTTTTCAATAAACATTTACACTCTCTCTCTCCGATGAACTAGCCAAATATGACAACTAACAAATAAATGAACACGTGTTATACCCATTAGTGTCATTAATATAATGGCCACCCGAGCACCGCCGGGTAGTACCGCTAGGATATATATATATATATATATATATATATATATATATATATATATATATATATATATATATATATATAGCGAATCAGAAAATGGGAAATGAGGGGCTCTGTGAAAATAAGACAGAAAATAAGGGTTGGCAGTCAAGAAAACCTCTTGACTGCCAACCCTTATTTTCTGTCCTATATATATATATATATATATATATATATATATATATATATATATTGTGAGCTGAGTTTGTGTCGTGCTGCCTGCTAGGAGATATTTGTCCCCATTGGTATTAATCATCATAACCAGTAGCTTGCGGCTACCGCATCATCTGCTGTACATACTCATCATCACTGGCACAACCTCGTCTTCGGCTAATCATCATCGGCAGGGACGCTGGGTCACCATCTTGGTTCGTCCCCGCCTAAAACCTCGGAATAAAGCAGCTGCGAAAGCAACGGTCCCGTCACCTTCTATCTACGGCCTCACAAGTGGTGGAGTTGCAACTCGATCCCGAGCTGTACCTCTCCTTCGACACCCCTGGAGCTCCGTTCAGGTCGCCGCCTGCCCTCAAGACCAATGTCCATGTCGCAAGACACTCCGAGTAGCGCAGCCTCTGCGCCTCTGCAATGCATTGTCACCACTCCCCAGTGTGATACCGCCCGAGTTCACTGGTCTTCGGGGCGAAGACGTGGGGGAGTGGCTGGACAGCTTCACACGCGTCAGCGAGTTCAATAGGTGGGATGATCGCCTCAAATTGTTCAACGTTGGCTTCTCTCTGAAGAAGATTGCCGAGACGTGGTATTTAAACCACAAACATGAATTTACCGACTGGGCTGGCTTCATCACGGAGGTGCAAAAGATTTTTGGCTCCCCTAAAGCGCGGAGTGACACCGCGAGGAGGGAGCTGGAGGTCCGCGTGCAGCAAGCTAATGAGACATACACCTCATACATCGAGGATGTTATAGCGCTGTGTCGCCGCGTCGACAAAGATATGCCGGAGTCTGACCGTGTTCGTCACATTCTCAAAGGGATCGGCGAGTTCGCTTTCAACGCACTTGTCCTGCAGAACCTTTCTACCGTAGCAGACGTAAGATCCTCCTGTCAGCGTATCGACGAACTTCAATCCATCCGCCTCCCACGGGACACGGCGTCTACCCCTCATCTTGGGAACGAAGACCTTCGTGCGATGATTCGAGCTATAGTTCGCGAAGAAGTGTACGGCAACACCTCTCATTTTCCGCACGGTGTTCGCCAAGCCGCTACGGCTCCTGGCCTTCGCGAGATGGTTAAAGAGGAGCTTGCGGCTATGCCTGTGCTAGTGCCGCCTGTCCATTCAGTTGCCCCATCAACACCGTCCTACTCGGATGTCGCTGGCCGGACACCTCTGCCGTTGTCCCCGATCATGATCCACCCTTCGTCTGGCTATGTTGCGGCCATGCCCCACGCGCCGAGCTCAAAGCCCTACTTTCCACCAAGTCAGGATGCCTTCTCCAACCGGCCCGTGTGCTACTATTGCGGCATTCGAGGTCACATCTCCCGCTTTTGTCGACGCCGCCAACGGGATGAACGACGTGGCTATGCTGCCTATGAGCGCGAGAGACCGGCGGCGTGCGTACCCGTCGCCTCCACGCCGCTCCCCGTCTCCGCCTCAGACTGACGACGTCCCTCGCAGCTCCCGTGCGCAACGACCCCGCTCGCCTTCACCAGGTCGCCGTTCAGTTTCCCCTCTTCGTCCTGCGTCTTACATCACTAACCACCGTCAGGAAAACTAGTTAATGCAGTTTTGGGAGGGAAAACTGCATCTCCTGCGAAGCTTACAAGTCCTCCAGAGCGTCCGTCCAGACTCTGGTCCGTCGAACTTGCTGTCTGTTTTGGTTGAAGGTGTTTGCGTCGATGCCCTTATTGACACTGGTGCGAGCGTTTCAGTAATAAGTGCGGAATTGTGTGCTCGTCTACGCAAGGTACGAACACCCTACACGGGACCTTTTCTACATGGAGCGAATAGCAGTGTGATTAAGCCATCCGGACAATGCACAGTGCGGATTGTTGTTGGTTCTCTTCGGCATCATGTTCAGAGTGCGGTGTTGTCCCCCTGTGCTCATCATCTTATTTTGGGTTGGGATTTTCTCTCATCCGCATCCGCCGTCATTTCATGTGATCACCCTGAAATTCAACTCACGGATACAGAGCAGCTCGGCGGCATTTCTGAAGTACCACAGCTACACCTCACAGCGAGTGCAGATTGTGTTTTAAACCCCCGCTGCGAGACGCTGCTTTCTCTCTGCTCAAACCGAATCAGTGACGGAGACGTGCCTATAATTCCCTCTCCACGTTTTCTGCCCAAAGGTGTCGTCATCCCGACATGCCTCGTCCGCTTCGCACATGGATCAGCACAGCTTCTGGCTACAAACGCCACTTCCGAATCCATATTGCTCCCCGCGGGTGCTACTATCGCTCCTGTTCTGCCTGACGATACGTTCTCATTAGTTCCCCTGTGCTCCGTCTCTTCCGTTCCGACGCCTGCAAAATCTGAGCCAAATATTTCCGCACTTAAGGCTACCATCAGCAAAGATCTCTCAGAAAGCGAAACAAACCAGCTACTTCAACTCCTGAATAAACACAGGGACACATTTGACTGCCTTTCTAGCAAGCTGGGGCAGACATCTGTGACAGCGCATCGGATCGAGACAGATGGGACCCACATCGTCCGCCGTCGCCCATACCGTGTGTCATCGTCCGAACGAAAAGTCATCGAAGAAAATGTAGCGGGCATGCTGAAAGGAAACATCATTCGGCCGTCTTCCAGCCCATGGTCTTCCCCTGTGGTTTTAGTCCGCAAGAAGGATGGTTCCGTGCGGTTTTGCGTGGACTATCGAGCCTTGAATAAGATCACCTAGAAGGGTGTTTATCCAATGCCGCGTATAGATGACGCGCTCGACTGTCTACGGGGGGCGGAATTTTTCTCCAGCTTAGACCTGCGATCTGGTTATTGGCAGATACCCATGCACGAGCCTGACAAAGAAAAGACAGCGTTTGCTACTCCAGACGGCTTATACGAGTTTAACGTAATGCCGTTTGGTTTATGCAACGCCCCAGCCACGTTTGAGCGCATGATAGACACAGTACTTCGTGCCCTTAAATGGAAGACGTGCTTGTGTTACCTGGATGACATTGTTATTTTCTCGTCGAATTTTCCTGAACATCTCCGGCGTCTCGATGAAGTTCTGACTAATCTGGCCAAAGCCGGCCTGACTTTGAACACCAAAAAGTGCCACTTCGCCCGCAGATCCATCAAAGTTCTCGGTCACATTGTTAGCAAAAATGGTATACGGCACGACCCAGACAAAATTTCCGCTGTGGCTAATTTCCCTCGACCTCAAGAACAAAAATCCCTTCGCAGTTTCCTTGGCTTGGCATCATATTTCCGTCGTTTCGTTCGCAATTTCGCCACCCTGGCCTCGCCCCTCAATCAGCTGCTGCATTCCGGTAACCCCTTTGTCTGGAGTGACGACTGCGAGAAGGCTTTTCAAAACCTAAAGCAAGCACTTACTTCCG
Organism: Haemaphysalis longicornis; assembly: GCF_048455015.1. NCBI lineage: Eukaryota > Metazoa > Arthropoda > Arachnida > Ixodida > Ixodidae > Haemaphysalis > Haemaphysalis longicornis. The sequence continues at coordinate 149,018,860 of NW_027526295.1, forward strand.
GGCCTGTATTTCGCCACTTCGATGACACAAAGCCAGTCCTTCTTCATACTGACGCTAGCGGGCATGGAATTGGCGCAGTCTTGCTACAGCGCGATGCTCACTCGCGTGAACGAGTGGTTGCCTACGCAAGCCGCTCTCTGACGTCCGCAGAAAAAAATTACCCCATCACAGAGCAAGAATGTCTGGCTGTTGTGTGGTCTGTTCAAAAGTTCCGTCCATACCTTTACGGCCGACGCTTCACAGTCGTTGCAGATCACCATGCCCTGTGTTGGCTGTCTTCTTTGTAAAATCTGTCAGGACTACTTGGGCGCTGGATTCTCCGCTCGCAAGAATATGACTGCACGGTGATCTATAAGTCTGGTCGCAAGCATCTCGACGCGGACGCGCTTTCCCGGTGTCCGCTGGTGAAGTCTTCAGACGACGTTGCCCAACATTCTAATGTGCCGCCTTTGCCCATTGCACCCATCGATATTCCTATAAACGATATCCCCGACTTGGTTGCCCTTCAACACGCCGACAGTTATTGTCGGACAATAATCGATCGGCTCACCGGCTCCACACAACCACCGAATAGCCGCCTACGTCGTCATCTGCACCAGTTCCAGCTTCTGGATGGCGCACTGTACCGCATCAACCACCACACCGATGGAGCTAGATGGGTTCCGGTTGTACCCCGTTCCCTCCGTCCACGCATTTTGGAAGCGTTGCACGACGACCAACTGCAGGCCACCTCGGATTCCAGAAGACCTACGACCGTGTCCGAGGGCGCTTCTTTTGGCCAGGGCTTTCTACGAGTGTCGCCAAATACGTCACCTCTTGTGCGCCTTGTCAGCACCGGAAACGCTCCACGTCACCCCCTGCCGGTCTACTCCAGCCCCTTCCGTGTCCAGCTAGCCCGTTTGAAGTGGTCGGTATTGACCTTTACGGTCCCTTGCCTCCGACAGCGGCCGGTCATCGCTGGATAGTTACGGCAGTGGACCAGCTGACTCGCTACGCCGAAACCGCTCCACTTCCTTCAGCTAGCGCCACCGAGATCGCTCACTTCTTCTTAAACAACATTTTGCTACGCCATGGAGCGCCCCGCTGGCCCCGCGTTTTGCTAAGCGATAGAGGCAAGACATTTCTGTCTCAAATTTCCGCCGACTTGCTTCGAGCTTCCAACACCTGTCACAAGATGACGTCCAGCTATCATCCCCAAACAAACGGCCTCACAGAACGCTTCCATCGAACTCTCTCTGATATGATCTCTATGTATATTCAACCTGACCATCGCAACTGGGACGCCATCTTACCTCCTGTTACCTATGCTTACAATACCGCAATTCAGACCACAACCGGATACTCTCCGTAGTACCTTGTGTACGGCCGTCACCCTTCGCACACTCTGGATACCTGCTTCTTCGCCGCTCCCGTGTCACCTTCTGCGACGTCTCCTGAACAATTTGTTGCTCGCGTTGACCACTGCCGCCAACTTGCCCGCATGCGCACTGAAGCGAGCCAACAGGATCGAAAGCAACGCTACGACGCTGTGCATCGCTCTCCTCAATTCCGACCCGGTGATGAAGTCTTGGTGTGGACGCCTATTCGTGTTCCGGGCCTATGCGAGAAGTTCTTGCACCGTTTCCTTGGTCCGTACAAGGTTCTCGAGGCGACCTCTCCTGTAAACTTTCGCGTCACACCGGTTTGCCCAAGTTCCGACCGCCGCCATCGTGGCACCGAGATAGTTCACGTTTCCCGGCTCAAGGTTTTTAACCGCCGCGACGAACTCTGAAACGCGGCCAGGCGGCCGCTTCTTTCAACGAGGGGGATAATAGTGTGAGCTGAGTTTGTGTCTTGCTGCCTGCTAGGAGATATTTGTCCCCATTGGTATTAATCGTCATCACCAGTAGCTTGCGGCTACCGCATCATCTGCTGTACATACTCATCATCACTGGCACAACCTCGTCTTCGGCTAATCATCATCAGCAGGGACGCTGGGTCGCCATCTTGGTTCGTCCCCGCCTGACGCCTCGGAATAAAGGAGCTGCGAAAGCAACGGTCCCGTCATCTTCTATCTACGGCCTCACAATATATATACTATATATATATATACACACACCATGAAGGTAAGCGTCAGTTTCTGTGTCCTTCACGAAGGCAAGCGTAGCTAGTCACATGGGCTTGCTGTCGGGCTGTGCAAACTACGTAGTCACGGGCATCTGTGGAGAAATCTCCTGAATCCACACATACACAGCAGTGAAGGAAAATTTGGAAGCTTTTATGTGACGCCGTGTTTTCACGCCTTGCAGAGTGCCAGCTTAAGTGGTGCGCTAGAACCAGGAACCCGCCCAACCCAGCCTTAAAATATGTAAGGTTTTCCTGGGAAAACTACTGAGGTCACTGCTTGGAACTGGATTGACGATGTCCCAAAAACAACTTTCCGACCAGTTCTTTTGTTGAGCGAAGTTTTTCCTCCTTTTCTTCCTCCTCCCCTGCCGCCTCCTATGCTACCCCACAAAGTCCTACTGCTTGAAAGATCAACTGGTGAACCCTCTGGTGAAGAGATTTATAACTGCGCTACACAGAAACTTTCATTTTATGGTTGACTACTTTTTTGCAAGTGCGCTGCGTATAAGGACAATGCGCCACCCGATGAACAATCCGTCCGAATGTTCCCGGAAGTGGTTTAAAGAGGTATTACTGTATCTAAAAGTATAGCAAGCACGGATGTCCTTTTAAAGGGTCCCTGAAGCACTATTTGGGCAGTGCCAGTAAACCTGCGCGACGCTCAGCTTACACTACCAGAAATACCTGAGCCAAATATTACACGTGCACGTAAAGCGGTGAGCGCGCAAATCGCTGTAAAACACGCTGAAAAAACAAACGCGCTCTCTTCAGTTCTCCTCATTATGCACCCCTGGCATGGCCTAAACGACGTCATTGAGGCCATGGCTGTCCGATCGGCTGTCACTGGTCAACTTCTCGCGTTTCCTGTGACAATCTGCCGTCGTCGGCTCTGTGTACGAACCTCTTGTGTGCCTGAACCCGTAGGCACCGTTTTGCCGTTTCTTTTCTGTTTTGAGTGCGCGCGGAGTTTGAGTGATGAACTCAATACTTTTCTTTCAACCAGACCACTCGACAACGAACGTTTATTGCCTTAAAAACACCTTACCATCTAGAGCGCGCGCGTGCAAGCAGGCACCCATGCCTGCTCTTTTGTGGCACCAGACCGGAAATAGACACGTTCACTTTGCGGAGAAAAGGAGAAAACTGCCCGGCCTGTGATATATCGAAGGCCGATGAACAGAACACTGCGAGCCGCCACCCTCTCCGGGAGAGAGCGCGCAGCTTTCGTCGCGTTGGCCGTGGTCGAGTTGAGAGGGAACGATTATGCGCGATTTCTCATCGCGCGTAGTTTCGGTGATGGTGAACGGGTTTTCATAATTCTTGCGGGAGAGCATTGCTGTGACAATAGACTTTACCCCCAAATACATTACTAGTAGTCGATGGTAAGTGCCCCTTTAAATGTTGCCTAATTTTTACCCGTCAATAATGTGCAGCAATTTAACGCTAATAAAATGTTTGCTTCTTAATTTTTTGGTAATCAACCAGAGAAATTACAAAAATTGTGGTTGATCCCTCTTTCCTAGGAATCGGCAAAACACAAAAGTGAAAGCAGTAACTTCGCAGAAGCGGTTCAATGTTAAAGGAACCTCTTTCATGTGCGAAGGGTTCGCGAGTTAGACCCCGCCAGACGAAGTGACGCTGACACGCAAGAAAAAAAAAAAAAAAAAAAAAAAAAAAAACAGCGGGTGGTGCTCAATTGAGGCGCGTCCCCCGTACACGAAGGCGGTGGCATCCCCCGTTCTGGCGATAGAGTCGTGGGCACGAAACCGAGTGCCGCAGCTTTAATTGCACTTTTTCTGATGCCTTTCCTTCCGTGGCAGCTATGACGTCACTGAGATCTTCGTGTACCCGGGCATGAAACACTTTCGTGTTAAAAATATCCCTGGGTCTGTTAGCGAGATTTTTACAAACGTGAATGAAGGAAGAATGGGGAAAATGTGGTTATAGTTATGAAGTGCGCAGTAAAATGTGGGCGGTGCGTCACAGAACCCAACATTTTTCTGATTTTTACATCTCCCCAGTAACAAGGAGGCTGTAGTCCTCCCTGTTCGTTTATTGATGATCACGCAGTGTGTCAAATATCAACAGAAGAATGGTTCAACTCAGTTCTAATCAAAACAACACCATGACGCGCCAAACATCACATGCAAAATCCTTGAAAAATGAGCTGAGGAAATGATCCGCCTCAAGCGGGACGTATTCAATACGCCCCATGCTGCTATGTGGCGCTGCGAGGGAACAAAAGGAAGCGCTCTGACTGATAGCACTTAAAAACTGACTCCGTAACTACTTTGGAAATGTCTATCATTTTGTAACGCTCACGAGCCACCGCCTAATTTTAAAAATACGATGTAATCAGTTACGGCCGTTCGTCTACGCGGGTAGCAGCGCTTCGAAACAGCTTCCGCGGGTGGCCGCCGCCGCGTTTCTTTCACCGATGACCAGCGCCAAGGCCGACGCTGTGGCGGAAAAGGAAACTAGCGCCGTCATCGACGGAGAGGCGCATTCGGCTGGCCGGACGCACTGGTCAGGAATATTAGGCGGATAATGGAGGCCGAGAGTTCGGAAGAAAGATCACCACCATTATCCTTAATCAAGGAACGCCCAGGACATACGTGCTGAATTCTTTGAGCGATCTTTCACCCTCTCCCACCCTGTCCCTTTCTCTTTCTCTCAGCATGTCTCGCTTTCCACGCAATGACATTTTTCTCCAGGCTACTATAGCAACGCTGGTCACAATCCACTTGACCGAGAGGCACGATTTCTGATGAAACTCGCTTACAGCCCATTTACGGCGTGTGCCACTACCAAACGAAAACATTGCCAAATACTGCAGCAAACAATTTCGCCTGTCTGTCTGCATGATTAGATCTTGGCGCACAAACATGTCGGAAGTTCACTGTCAATGAACGGCCTATTATGCGTTACACGCACACAGAAAGCGATAGCGACAAAGATAGTGCCAGTTTCTTACTTTGGCCGCAGAGGCTATGGTCGGGGCATCTCTTCATATTGCTCAATTCTGCGGGCACTAACAACAGGACCGGTACCAGCAGAAAAAAAAGCCTCAGGGCCATTTTGTTCTTCTCATCGAGATTAGTTTAGGATTCCTGTCAGCAGGTGGTGATCGAGATGATGCAGACAAGTGGAACCGTACCCCCTCAGTGGTATTGGCCACAAAAACAAGGTTAGTAAATACGGTGAACTCCCTCCATGGAACATTTGTCCGATACAATTCCCATCACGTATCTGCGTGTGGATTCTATTAACTTTTTTTTATTGGCAGAGGATTTGATTCATCAAAAAAAAAAAGTAACGGAGGGCATTAGAACTTTCGAAGAATGTGAAAACGAAAGTCAAATTTGGCTTCCTGCCGTTGATATTAAAGGGACACTGATGTGATTTGTAAACTTTGTGGGATTACTAGCGCAAATTGTAGTCCGGAGTCCATAGGCCACGATTCGACCATTCTGAGTGTATTTACGCGAATTTATTTAGTAGAAAAATCAATTCGTAAATGCTGTCCTCCTCTCTGCATCCTCACCCATTTTATGTGGAGTTTTCGTGTGACGTCAGGAGGAAACGACTTAGATTGACTGCGTTACTGCACGGCTCGCCGACCGCCCGACAGAGTCGGTCGGCCCAGCGTTTAGTCCGCCGGAAGCCTACGGGTCGTCGCAATTCGTTCGCTCAGTTGAAACTAAGCCCCGACATGTTTGTGAATGGAAGAATGTGCCTTTATTTACTTTGTTAGTTTGTACACTGTATCAAGCTCCAAGTCCAGGTCGCTCCACACAAGCGCTGCACAAGCGCACACGCGACGCTTCGCTGACTAGTACGCTAGTAGGAAAATCTACGGCCACGTGAAGGCTGGAGAACAGTGAGCGAAGTCAATGTAGGTACTAAGGAAATAAAATCACCTGAAACTTTTACCGTACAGAGTAAAACAATGGTGCAGGAACCACTTTTTTGCGCTAGGTGAACAAGCACAGCGGTCAGCAGCACGACCACACATCTGCGAACGCTTTTCCGTCTAAGAAATGCAATTGCTAAACGTGAGATGTTGTGGAAATTTAGGGAACGCTTACTGCACGAGCGCTATACAACAAATAGTCACCTAACCTGCTTGAAATGCTAAAACTAAATAAGTGTCTGAACTGGTTATACATTATATACCTTATCTTTCCGTCACCGGCCGCGCTGGCTCGTGGGCGAGTTGTCTGGGGCGCAAGGCAAATTATTTTGCAAGTCACAAGTTCAAATCCCCGAGGGTATGTCCTTTTTTTTGGAAGTTGATTTCCTCGTTTTCAGCCGATGTTTTCTATACTGAGATCACTATTTTTGGGCCGTAACGTTCACTGCTCCACGAACGAATTCGCAGAACGTGCGCAGACTGACACTGACGCGCTAGCGAGTTCTCGTTGGCGTGCTGTTGCCATAAGCACCGACTGCTTGCGTGCAGTGGGCACAGGCCGGAATCAACAGACTCTTGGCTTGTTGCGAACACGCTTTTTACGATACAGGCATAAGTGAGGCAAGCTCCAAATATGAGGGAAAAGCGCATGGAATTTGAGCGTTTGCGGTGACGTGGAGGGCGTTCATACACTTCGTAGGCCTCGGCTAGTGATTGCTACGATTCCATGCCCTCCTGGGAGGCTTATCTTAGGCATTTTACAGCCGACAATATGACAGAAGCGCGGTATGACCATTATTGAGATATCTAGAAGGCCCATACAAAGATAACGTCGCATGTCAAGCATGTTGCTTTACAGGCTCTTGGACATCGGCCAATCACGGTGCACCTCCACCCGACGCACAGCCTTTAATTGGTGCGGCCGCCGGATACCGCGCATGGTAGTTTTTCTTTTTCCAGGCTTTATAAAATAAATACCGCCTTATCGCCCGGATAAACGATGAAAAGTGTGTTCATTTGAGCCAGTCCACGCAGTGTAAGCAAAAACGGGAGCTTCACAAATTCACTTTGTGTCCCTTTAAGTTGAATTCGAGTGGCAGGTCCGGAGCGGTCGCCGACCTCCGCCGCAGAGCACGCAGCTCCCTCAAAGAACAGGAGCTCCGAAACTACACCTTTGGAACGCACCCGCTCCCGCCAAAGCGAATGCCGAAGCATGACGGTAACAAGAGTTTCCAGGATCCCTTTACTTCAAGCGTCTGCTTCCCTTGCAAATTAAAAAAAAAAAGTTTCCCGGTCACAACTTAAATCATTCAGACTTCAGTGTCGACGTACCCAACGCCGACTATGACGAAAGCTACGTCCGATTTTTAATGGGAAAGCAAAAAAATAAAAAAGAACAACCGCCAAATCCGCGCTTACAAGCCACGTCCACCCTGGCGTCGTTCGAGCTGTGCTGCTCGCCACTTGATCCCGAGATTTGCCGTATCACTCGCTTTCGTGGCGTATCAGCGCGGCACGGCGTGCAACATGTTTCCCATTGGTGGGTGCTGCGCACATTCACCGAGCAGATACCATGGTGGTTGGAAAAGGAGAGTATAATTACTCCGGAATCTGGATACAGAAGCATTAGAGGTTCTTCTAAATTACATCAACGAACAATGGACGACCGGCAAGCTCCCTCCTTCCTGGAAGCATGCAGACATCACACTAATACCCAAACCTGAAAAACCGCTCGCTCCCGGCAACCTACGGCCCATCTCCCTCACATCATGTGTAGGAAAGCTACTGGAACACATGGTGCACAATTGCCTTTCTCCTTATATCGAAGATGGTGGACACTTCCCAGACACTATGTACGTATTTCGGTCACACTTATAAACGCAAGATGTCCTCAGTGCTGCAACTGAAAGAAGAGATCATTGATCGCCTCACCAATACCCACAAGAGATGCATTTTAACCCTGGACATCAAGGGCGCGTTTGATAACATCAGCCATAAGGCCATCCTCCAAGGTCTAGCCTCCATTGATTGTGGACAGCGCATGTACGACTACGTCGCAGCCTTTCTAACCTACCGTACGGCAACAATTGGCATCGGACACCTCTGCTTAACAAAATTCAATACAATTTCTCGAGGCACTCCAAGGCTCACTTATTTCCCCGAGCGCTCTTATTCAATATTACTATGAAGGACCTTCCTCCCCTACTGCAAGATATCCCGCATCTTAGACATGCTCTCTTTGCGGACGATCTCACCCTGTGGACACCAACAGGATCAATAGGGGAACAACAAGATGCTCTGCAAACAGCCATATAGACGAAGCCCAACGTTACCTTCACGATAAAGGGCTCGAATGTGCTCCGGAGAAGTCGGCTCTCCTCACTCTCTGCATCGGGACGGCGCATCAACTAAAGCGCAGCATTCCCGACCCGGAGCTTACCATCAACGACCAGAAAGTGCCAAATGTATCTAAACTACGCATCCTAGGTCTTACAGTACCAAAAAATGGATCAGGCCTTCATACAGTTGCACGGCTTCAGCAGACGCTCAGTCAGCTAATCCGCCTCATAAGACGCGTGTCGAACCGCCGATTTGGTTTGCAAGAGTCAGACACAGTGTGCATTGTCCAAGCCATACTCATAAGCCGGGTAGCTTACGGAACCCCTTATTTGGCCCTGAAAACATCCGAAAAATCCAGGCTCAATGTCATCATTCGTCAAGCATATAAGACAGCCTTAGGACTGCACCAAAAAATATCGACGAAGAGATTATTGCATCTTGGACTACATAACACATGGGAGGAAATACAGGAGGCGCATCATAGCTCTCAACTGGAACGCTTACGCCTAACACCAACGGGACGAGGTACACTGCGACGGCTGGGATATGCCATACTGCCACTGCAAGACCATAAGGAGCGGGTTCCACTCCCACTCACACAAGCCATCGGGGTAGCCCCCATCCCAAGGAACATGCACCCACTACACAACAAAGCTCGACGCATAGCAAGAGTACGAGCCATGAATAAAAAATACGGCGACAATCCAACAACAAGGTATACGGACGCGTCTCCATACAGAAACAAGCCAGTTCACGTCGTGTGTGTCACCAATGCAGCGGGGCAAGTAACAACCGCCCTCACCGTCCGCACAACATCAACGGAAGCTGCTGAAGAACACTCTCAGAAAAAAGGGTAGAAAAAGGGAGGAAATCGAGGGTTTTCTCCCCCGGACCAGCGAGCTTCTCCCTTTAGATAATTACATGTAGCGCCCTCTGTACGGCCTCTACGAAACACCGAAACGGGGGAGGAAATATTCTCCCCTGTCGTCTGCAATCTGCCGTCAGCGCTGACGCCGAAAACGAAACTGTTCATCGTGGCACGGTGGCTTTCGCCGATCGGGCGCATACGACGACTACGAGCAACACCTCCCCTGCGGTGTGCTGCTTGCTTGTTTTCTCGCTGTCTTTTTTTTCTTATTACCATGTGCCCGCCACGCTAACGCCCGGCTCGCCAGCCGTGTGTTTGAAGCACATTCTGTGGGCACCGCTGCATGCTTGCTGTTGGCGACTCGCCTGCGCCCTGTTCAACGTTACCACTGGCATTTGTGGAGGTTTTATACTGACGCCCGAGGGTAAAAGAGTTCAGCGATGATAGCAAACTGCCCCTTTTTTCGTCAACGAGCACGGACCGCAGCATATTGACACATCAGTTTCCAACAACGAAAGGCTCCCTTTCGGTAACACCTTGGCTGAATGGTTCCCAGACCAGCGGTGCGCTCTACGCTAAAAGAGCGAAGGTGAGGCAATGAGTGTCATTACCCAAACATACCTGCCGTACTGTATCGTGAAACGTTTTTTCTTCTTTGAGATATTCTACTGCTTCTTACAAAACGAAAAATTAATAAAAGTTTGCAATTGCACGGGTTACATTTGATGAAATAACAAAACCCACCTAAGGCTCACGCACTGCCGTGGGTTATCGAAACAAGCAACAAGCCCATTGTTCCTACCTGCATTCTCGGCGATCAGGGTTATAAATACTTTGTGGCCGTTTCAATGTTTAGTTGTGGCTTGTGATCATGCGGACACGTCAAAAATGTACTATATGTGGTGGTGTATACGTGTATATGATTGCGATGTTGCGTGTTGCATGTATTGTACAATGCGTTGGCAGTGCCTTTAATGAATAGTATGTCGTTGTGTTGTGCCATGTTTCTTCCCAATATGTGCCCGCCCACATGCGGCTTTCGTGATGTTGGCTATAATATTATACGTTATCCATAGAGGAAACCAAGGAAACGCCTTGGTGTAAGTACCCACTGATTGATGCTTAGTAGCTGCCCCTCCCCACCCCTTATTTTTTTGCGTCATCTATCGGTCATTTTAAAACATTTACGATTGCTTTACTTCGAGCACGCTAGAGGGCGAGCATTGTCATCTCCTCGCTCGGACGGATGCGACAGCGACGCATACGTTTTAGATGCGGAGCGTCTTATGCTCGGGGGTATGTCCCGCGGCGTCGGCGGTGGTCCGGCGTCCGCACACCACCGTTTCTTGGCCAATCCCCCACGTCTTATACTCGGGGGTATGTCCCGCGGCGTCGGCGGTGGTCCGGCGTCCGACACAACCGTTTCTTGGCCAATCCCCCACGTGGGTACGTGCTATAGAAGAGGAACACCAACAACAACAACAACAACAACTCCGGTTGTGCTTGCGCTTGACTCCATGATTCTTCAGATGAAGTAGGATGGAAGCAACAGCCCCGTCATTGAGTGTGCTGACGTAATTGAGTGAGAGCATCAGCGCAAACACTAACAGCAATTACACCCAACTACAATCCACGGAACGTGTATCGATCTCGTCTTTACCAACTGCAACGGCGACGACTACATACAACCGCTGCTACGAGATCCACTGACTGTGCACTTCAGCGACCATAAGGCCGTCATACTCACTCAAAATAAGAAGACGTGCAAACCTAAATAAAGACCTTTAGATACCACTTCAATCTCGTCTCACTCGCGTATATACGCATACAATAAGGAAAATTACACCCATCTCCCCGAAGGGAACCATGAGTAGGATATATGAGCATTACGGGATTAACTACAGTTCCACCAAATTTGGCTAACAAACATAATGGAACCCCCATACGGAAAGCAAACGGAACCCCCATGACGCTCCGCATCCTACTCATGGTTCCCTTCGGGGAGATGGGTGTAATTTTTTCGTGTTGCCTGCATTGCCTTTGCGCTTAGATTTACGATTGCAGACGATCCGCGTTTTGATGCATCGGTTGTAGCAAGGTAAGGCGACTAACAACAACTGTTTGTTCTCAAACGGCCGCATTGGATGCTTGATCTCGTGTGCGGTGAACGGCGGGTTACGAGCGTTTCGGAAATAAAGGCGGCATTTTGAAAGCAATCGGTAGGACTACTATGTTTACGGCGGCGCGTTCACTCTGAACGCGTAGGCGGAGCGCGCAGCGAGACGAATGCAAGAAGTCGCGCATATACGATTGGCGACATCGCTTGCTAACCGCAGTTCTGGTGCTCGGTAGGTAATTTCTTGGTTGAGGTTGAGCAGGCGGTGAGGATAGAAACCAGCCGCCTCATGAAAGAGCTGAACGAAACGAAGAAGGAGCTCATTGATCTGCAGCAATACAGCCGGCGGGAAAACCTGGAGATAAAGGGAATACCGGAAGTTCAGAATGAGGATCTTTTGGCCACAACTACAGCCATCTCCGCCTGTCTCAAGGTTCCGGTCAAAGAATCGGATATTGATGTTGCTCATCGTGTGCCTACCAAAGATAAAACTAAATCCAACATCATTGTCAAATTTACATCACGTGCAGCAAGGGACAAAATACTAAAGGAAGCAAAAAAATTACGGTTGAACACATCCAACTTGGGTCTCCCTGGAACGGAACCAATATATATAAATGAGCATCTCTGTCCTGCAAAAAAGGTTCTTCTAGGGTGTGCTCTGAAGGCGAAACAAGATAAAAATTGGAAGTTCACGTGGGTGGCAGATGGAAAAATCCTGATGCGCAGAACGGATAACTCAAGGGCCGTTCACATTTCATGCATGGATGATCTTGCTCAAGTGGTATAAGAACAATTCAACTGATACGAAGTGAAACTGGGAATATGGCTTACATCACAGCTCAAATTGAACATATACGACTTGAGCATGGTTATCTGACCGTTTTGCACTGTAACGTACGTAGCATACGAAAGAATTTGGGCACGTTGATTGCTTATGTATCTAAATTTACGTTTAGCTTCGATATAATCGCGGTTACGGAAACTTGGCTTAGAGAGGGCGAGTCAGTAGAAATTCCCGGTTACTACATGCATTCGCAACCTAGAAAATGTTCGGCACGTGGAGGGGGCGTAGCGCTGTTTCTTAGACGGAATTTAGATAGCTACTATATCAACGAATGTACTTTTACTAAAGACGCAATTGAATCCCTTTTTGTTCGCATCAAAGGCGGTATCACTTTCGGTGTTGTCTACCGTCCTCCAAACTCAAGCAAAAGCGATTTCATTTCGGCCATTGAAAGTATTCTGTTATCTACTACAACATCGAATGATTCTTTAATTATTTGTGGTGATTTTAATATTGATTTGTCAAAGGATGATTGCCCTGATTATACATATTTGCTACCTTCATTTCACGTCCATAATGTTATCGCAGAACCTTCACGAATAACCAATAACTCGGCCACTTTAATTGATCACATACTATGCAACATTGATATGAATGTATCTGCTGGCGTATGGGATGTTGTTATCGCTGACCACTGCCCAACTTTTGTGTTATTGCCCCAAAAATACCTGAATTCCGTGTCTGACGTGCCCGTGAAACGGAAAACCCGAGTAGATTATGGTCTCGTAAGAACGTTACTAAATTCTGTCTCTTCTGAAGACATGTATGATGAAGACGTACAGATAGAATGTGAAACCTTTGTGCAAAGCATTACAAGGGCAATTGAACAATCAACGCGTCAGTGCACCGGCATAATTACAAACAAGCAATTTGTCCTTGGTTGAGTACTGCTATACTTGACGTGCTCAGAAAAAAATGGATTCATATTACCGAAGATGGAAGAATAATAAAACAAATGACTACTACCATAGTCAATTTAAGTATTACCGGGATAAGTCGGTCGCAATGATGAGGAGGTCTAAAAAACAATATTACACAGATCTTATCGCTCGTCAAGGGGGTGATAATAGGAAGGTCTGGAGAATTGTAAACGATGTTATCGGAACGAGCCGGAAAGATACTGTTGTACCCGACAACCCCTCTACTGATGTCTGTAATTATTTCAATACATATTTCACCAACATAGGTAAAATTGCTAGCAACGGACCTATCGCAGACGAAGCTGAAGATTTTCCAATGACCAATAATGTTTTCAATATTAATACAGTAACGCAGGGAGATATAATAAATATCGTAAACCAGATATCGGAGAATAAAGCTGTCGGTTATGACGCAATACAGGCGAAAGTAGTGAAGCAAAACATTGACATTCTGTCGGTTCCCCTTCATCATATAATTAATCATGCAATTAACTCCGGTTCTTATCCAAATGTACTTAAAATTGCACGAGTTGTTCCACTTTATAAGACTGGAGATCCGAACAATCCAAATAGTTACAGACCAATATCTGTGTTAGGCGTAATTAATACCATTTTTGAGAAATTAATATCTATACAGCTTAAAAAATATCTCCAGGAAAATCACGTAATTTTCCCGCAGCAGCATGGGTTTGTTCCCAACAGGACTACGTCCTCGGCCGTCGTAACACTTGCTCAAGTTATAAACAGCGCTCTTCACAAAAATCAGTTGGCAATAGGAGTGTTTTTGGACATTAAGAAAGCTTTTGACTCGGTTAATCATTCAATTCTAATAAATAAACTGGAAAAATATGGTATAATTGGCAACTCCCTTAAATTCTTTGCGAGCTATCTTTCATCTAGAAAACAGAAAGTGGTAATCGATAATCACCATTCTTCATACAGTGACTTAACATGTGGTGTTTCGCAAGGATCAGTTTTAGGTCCTATTTTATTTTCCTTGTATGTAAATGATCTCCCACTCGCAATACAGTACTCCACAATACTAATGTATGCGGATGACACCGCAATTATATTTTGTGGTGATTATCTATCTGAAATGCAAGATACCATACTAGCTGAAATGGACAGTATCTACTCATGGTTTTTGAAAAGTAAGTTAACCATAAATACCGACAAAACTAAATGTGTCATCTTTCACTCGAGGAGAAAAGTAATTGATAATAGTTCTTTTAGTGTGTATATAAACGACAAACCAATTGAGAATGTAACCTACTTCAAATATCTGGGTGTTGTCTTTGATTCACACCTACATTGGAAAGAACAAATCCAAAAGGTGTGTAAAAAACTTGCGTTTAGTTGTTTCACGTTAACCAAACCGCGGTCTTTCTTCCCATGTAGTATGTTACGATCTTTATACTTCACTTTATTTCAGTGCCACATTATTTATTGTACGGAAGCCTGGGGGCTTACCTATGAAACATATTTTACGCCCTTATATCGATTACAACGACGAGCACTAAGAATAATATCATTTTCTGCATTCAACCGTCCTGTAAATACAATTTTTAAGGAATTTCGTGTACTTTTTTTTTCAACTATTCGGGAATACAAAATATCTTTTTTAGTAAACACAATTATAAACCATAACTGTCCTGTACCCTTAGCACGTTTTTCTATCCCTGTTCGGAGCACTAGGCAAGCATCCAACGCCAACTTCAACTTGCCAATGTGTCATAACGTTAATGGCGAAAGGCTAATTTAATTCTACGGTGCCAAAGTGTGGAACGATGTACCTATTCAAGTGAAAACTGCGAGGAACTTCAAATTGTCTTGCAAGATGTTTTACTTGGATAAACAGAATGTAGTTTAATGAAGCGATTGTAATTATAGTGAATGTTTATACTGTTTTGTGTTTCATTTATTCTTTGCCTATTTTGTTCATTTTCTTTATTTTCGAACCTTGGTGGATACCTGCGACTCATTTGTATGTGTATTTTTGTATTGGACCGGAAACTAGCCTCTTGGCTATCGGTCCAAATAGTTTGTAAACTTTTTTCCTGTCTTGTGATAATAAAGCTCTTGATTGATTGATTGATTGATTGATTGATATTTTAGCGCATTTTAAGCGCACACAACCACAGTAACCTACGTATTTGTACTTCCTCGATCCTCAAACCGATCAGCTCGCTAGGCCTTTCTGGCATGACAAGCCTTGCTCGGGTGACGCTGCCAGGGGAGGAACGCTCCTCCATTAGCTCACGAAAGGGGGACATCTTCCTCCACTCCTAGGGGTAGAAACGCGCTCCTCCCTCTTAAAGGGAGAATCTTTCTACCTCTTAGGGAACAATATATGATACATTTCTGTTTCACCCTTAAGGGAGAAACTACCACACCCTTTTTTCTTAGTGTGAAGCCCCTATTGCCTTGGCCATCACGACGGGAAAAGATGCAATTACAATTTTGACGCATTCGCAGGCGGCGTGCCGCAGTTACCAACGAGGCCGCATCAGCAAAACGGCACTTCAAATTCTGAAGAATGCTGTCCACATACCTGAAACGCGGCTCATCTGTATACCTGGTCACGAATCTCTCGAAGGTAATGAGACGGCTCACGCCGCTGCCCGCGCGCTTATACACAGGGCCATTACCAAATAGGGAGAAACACCGCTTGCGGCCCCCCAAACAGAACCGCTTGTCAGGTATGCTGACATTCTCATTTACTTTTGTCAAAGCCGAAGAACCTTCGCGACTCCGCATCCCCAGTTAACAAAAGCCGAAGCCACCCCCCTTCAAAGACTACAGACAAATACGTACCCCCACAGAACCCTACTTCATGTGATTTACCCCACCCAATACCCGTCTACTTTCAATTTCTGTCCAACGCCCGCTACACTGTACCACCAGATTTGGGAGTGCCAGGCCTTGCCCCAATAACCTCCCCCTTCTACAAGCAGTGGGCGAACCGCCTGACGAGCCCGGACCTTGGGATCCAGCGTGAACTGGTAAAGAGGTTCTGGACCACCAGCTGAGCTCAGGGTATCCCGGAATAGGGAAGCCCCTCACCGGGCGGGTGCCCTAACATCTGCACCAGCTTGACAAATAAAGATTTATTCATTATCATCGAAGAATACGGCGACAACGCCACGAGCGCCCCGTGAGTTTCGGCCCACTACGCCGATTTCGGCGCCGCAACTTTTCTTGCTCTAGGGCGCGACCTCGACTAGGACCGGCTAGGATGGCGCTCTTGAGCTGCCATTGGAGCAGGATTCGGTTGCGCCCGATATGCACTTCGAACCCGTATGCTCCAAACGAAGCAACCAAGGTCACTCTGAAAATGCTCCGAATTTGCCAGAGGAAATCAAAATGAGTCGAAGTAAACATTGCGATATAAAAACGTTTGAGCATTCTTGCTTCTCCGTGCTCATTTATAAGCTCCCATATAGAATGGAGCTGGGCGTTCTCCTGTAAGATTGAAATCGGGATAATACGAAAAGTGCCGTGATGGTGCGCATGGCCTATGTTTATAGTCTCAAGTTGCGCGAATGTTGCCCGGTAATTCTATGAAACTGTGTCTGTTAGAGTAATGCGCGGCTGGACAACAGTGCGGGAGAGGTGTCCAGCCACTTCTTTGCGGGCTCCTCCAGTACGCGTTGCAATCCCGCGGATCAAGTGCAAGGTTGTCAAATAGCCCTGGCATGCCATTCCGGAGCCAATGTTACCAGAACCCGAAGGTGGATCAGAAGCCAGAGCACCCGCAGCTCTTCTTTAGCTGACACGGTAGCTGAACCAATTTTAGGTTCAAAGTTAGCCATGGAGGCCAAATTCCTTCCTGCCTTGTTAGCCACCTTTACGTAGCAGGACTTCTCAGCTGTGATTTCTAAACCGACTGACTGCTCAAAGGCATAAAAAACATGTAGAGCTTGCTGGAGATGACGACACTGCAAACTGAGGTCTCGGCTTGGGGACCACAGTGTGACATCATCCGCGTAGATGAGAAATCTCATAAAAGGGATGTCTTGTAGCTTCCATGCCAAGGGTGTAAATGCGACATTGAACAGTAGATGTGCTAGCGCCGAACCTTGCCGCACCTCACCATTCGATGTAAACAGGACGACAGGCTAAAAAAGTTCTTAAACGTACGTACCCCCACCCCCCGTACTGAAGACGTTCGTGAGCGCAGGAAGCAGTGTACCACTTTGAATACATGAAGTGGAATCCCCGAAGACTCCATGCTTCTGAGTATTGTCCGGTGGTCCACATTGTCATTGGCCTTGGAAGTGTCGGTGGCCACCACAGTCCGCACAAGGTGGCTGTGGGCTTTCTGATCACTATGATACACGTAGACCGTTTCAGTTGCAACCTTAGATATGTTATAAAGACGAGAATCCTTATTCGGCGACTTGAACCCGGTAATTTTGGTCTGTCTGTCTGTCTGTCTGTCTGTCTGTCTGTCTGTCTGTCTGTCTGTCTGTCTGTCTGTCTGTCTGTCTGTCTGTCTGTCTGTCTGTCTGTCTGTCTGTCTGTCTGTCTGTCTGTCTGTCTGTCCCTCGATTCAGCCTCCCGTTCAATTTTAACAGGGTAGACAAAGGGCTTATGAATGGCTCAGGGTAGAGAGAGAGAGAAAGGACTTTATTGAGGTACCGGCAGTCGGGGACGGATCAGGCCACGCAGGGCTTCACCGTCCCGTAGTCTTCACCGCTCACCGCGGCGTCGGGCCGACCCCGAGGTCTGCGTCTGGTCGGCGCGGGCTACTTGGAGTGCCGCCGCTGTCGCCCCTAGCCCTCGCTCCCGCAGGAGAAGGCCGAGGGGAATGCGGGTTCCCCTTTCGCCTTTGCCTGTCCAGTGCAGCCTCGAGCCGCTGGATGGCCCTTAGCTGATCTTCTCGCCCCGAAGAGCGCACTGAGTCCGCAAAGTCCGGTGGGAGGATCGGCC
>NW_027526295.1:149037001-149114001 GCF_048455015.1 Haemaphysalis longicornis
ACATTTTTTTTTCACCTGTTAATGCTTTTTTTTTTGTTTCTTCTTCACCTGCAAATAGTTCTTCCCCGGTGAATAGTTCTTGTTTTCTTTTCAGCGGTAAATGTTTTTTGTGTGTTTCTTATAACAGGTGCTAATGGGCACCTGTAAATATAGTTAAATTTGTATTTTCACATGTAAATAAACCGTTTTTTTTTCATTGTAAATAAACGATTTCATGACGAGACCAGATGTGTTGCTTCAATGTCTGCTATCATTTCTGATGTGAGCGGGATAACTGCATCCGGTCTAGCGGTTTGTTTAGGGTATCAGAAAGCGCGGTGTACTCCGAGACGCCTTCAGTTATTGACAGCAGGCCCATGCGGTAGTGCCGATCTCGAGGACGGCGGCCGTATTTCGAGGGAAGCGAAATGCAAGGCGCCTCTGTACCGGGTGGTGTCAGTGCACATTATACAACTCCAAGTTTTTTTTAATAGAAGCCGGAGCCACTTCACGTAATGTGCAAACGTGCTTTTTGAAACTGCATCCAATGCGAACTGTTCCCGTAAAACTAAATTTCATGGGTGTAATGAAATGTGCTCATAAATTTTTTTAGTGATAAATATTCTCTTTTACTCTTCCAGAAAGCTCGCCATACCGCAACGGGTTCGTTTCCCCTTTATGGTAGAAATGCAGCCGACGCGATGCCGGCGGCGCGCTCATTCCAGCTGCGCGCCTTACCGCGCCCTACCGCGCCTTGGTCAACAGCGCCGCCCGTGGCATCTGCGCGCTTTGGAGTCACGTTTCCGCCGCCGGTACTCACACCTCCCCATTCTAGCCACCTTATCTGGGGTTGGAACAGCGAGGTCGCACTCTTTCTTGTGGGCTTGTGCGTGGGCCGGCCCGCTGCGCCTTCGCTCCCGTCGCCGCCGAGGCCGCTCGCCGTCGCCCACGACACAACATCTTTTGGCGACGAGGATGGGATCATTTTCTTCTGCTGCGACGACATCGTCGACGGGTCCGGCAGAATGAAAACGTGAGTGCGTTTGACCTCGCTCGAGTGTGACTGTCCGGCGCGTCTGGCGTCGCGAGGCCTAGCGTTCTTTGTGCTGACGCTTGTCGAACCGTCGTTTAGGCCTCGCCCTACTTCGTTCTTCTGCTTCTGCTCCTGCATCTCTCTCCTTCCTACTTGGCAGCATGGGCCTCTTCGATAACCTGCCCGTTTTCCTCGAATTGCCGGGGCCGCCTCCGATTCCGTGGCATAACTGGAAAAAATTGTTTCAGGCCCATCTCGAGGCGGCTGGCGGCAGCGACTGGAATGACGGACGACGCGCGTCGGCGCTCGTCAGCGTTTTGGGTAGGGAGGGGCAACGAAGGTATTTTGCTGAGGCGGAGCAGGACGAAGCAAGGAGGGACGCCGCCAGTAACGTGACCGACGCTAATGTAACCAGCCCTATCGTGACCGACTCCGCGACCGACTGTAGTGTGACCGCATCCTCGGCTCCGGCCATTTCGAAATTCGACCAACTTTTGGAGCAGCTGGACCGGCTCTTCGCTGCGTCCACAAATACGCTTGTTGAACGACATGAGTTCACAAGCCGTCGTCAATTTCGGGGGGAAAGTTTTTTAGAATACGTGACCGCTCTAAAGGAGAAAGCCGTACGTTGCAAGTTCGGTCTGACGTACGCGGAGCGCGTCCGAGATCAAATTATACATGGAACGTCTAACCCCCAGGTTAGAGAAAAGCTGCTCGCGCATGGTGAAATGTTGTCTTTGGAGAAAGCTGAAGAGATTGGTCGGAGTTTTGAGTCGTTGTCGTTGGCGAATCAAACCTTCGGTTCGCATCATCAAGTACAAGCATGATGATGGTTGGTGTTTAATGGCGCAAGGCCGACGAGGGCAAAGAGCGCCAGAGAAGTTATTTAATGAAAACAAGTGATTACCACAAAAGCTATGTATAAAATGTGTAAACTGGACATAGTAAGATCAATAAAGATAATGGTGATGGCTGGTGTATAGGGCCAGATATGATTACGCATGATAGGAAATGAGGTTTAAAAACTTAACATCTGACAAATATTTAAAAACGCGTTTCACAGAAACCATGGCATCGTCACCTAGAAACAGAGATGGGTGTAGGGGAATATGTTGTCTGTAGAGTTCTCTGAAGTGTTTGTGTCGTGTTGTGTCAAGTGCCTTGCATTGTATGAGTATGTGGACTACGGATAGGCCCTCCCCACACCTGCTACACAAGGGTCTTGGAGATCCCGTGAGCAGGTGCGAGTGCGTTACATGCGTATGGCCTATCCGTAACCTAGCTAAGGTAACTTCAATGTGCCTGTTGTGCGAGTCAGTAATGTATTGTCCCAAGTGTGGTTTTATTACGTGTAGTTTGTTGTCTGTCTGTTCGCTCCAGTCTGCTTGCCAAGTTTTACGGAGTTGTTGTCTAATGTGTGGCTTGAGGTCTGTGTAAGGTAGTGTTGCCATGTCGACTGTGTTTCGGAGTGCAGCATTGGCGGCCATTTCATCCGCCACTTCATTACCGCCAATGCCAGAGTGGCCTGGCACCCAACACACAGTCAACCCAAGGTTTGAAGAATAAGCTACCATAATCGTTTTGAAGGTAAGATTAATGACATGGTTTTTTGATGACTTTCCGGATGATAATGCACGGACGACGCTCAACGAATCTGTATAAATGACGGATGTAGGAATATGATGTTCAACTATGTGACTTACAACTAGAAATATGCCATATGCCTCTGCTGTAAAAATACTTGTATTAACATTCATTGTTTTACATGCTTCAAAATTAGGCCCATGCGCAGCACAAGACACCGCAGTGGACGTTTTAGATGCATCGCTGAAAAACTCTGCAGCCCTGTATTTATTCTGCAGATGCATGAAATGCTGCAAAATCCCACTTCTTGGTGTCCTGTTCTTGTTGTATTGTACGAAAGACAAGTCACATGCCACAGGACGAAGATGCCATGGTGCTACAAGATCAGTGTGAGATGATTTGAATGTGTCTAAGAGGGAGACGTCATGAATAGTCATCTCGTCCCTTACTCTCTGCGAGAAAGGAACAGCAATAGATGGGCGGTTTAAAAAGAGTTTAGTTGTGGACGTATCATTAAAAACCGGTTTAAAGGGATGGTTATTCATTGATGAGATTTTGGAGGCATATAGGAGGTCAACATAAGTTCGCTGGTACGCTAAGCACCATTTGTCGCACTCTGCATAAAGACTGTGGACAGGACTGGTACGGAACGCCCCACAAGACAGGCGAAGCCCTAAGTGAAGCACTGGGTCGAGCATTTTAAGTGCTGTTTTTGTGGCTGACCCATACACAACGCTTCCGTAGTCCAACCGTGACCCTACCAACGCGGCATAAAGTCGAAGCAGGAGTTGTTTGTCTGCACCGTACGATTGGTGAGACAGGACTTTTAGAATATTCATTGTTTTTAGGCATTTTTGTTTAAGTCGTTTTATGTGGGGTATGAATGAGAGTTTCTCGTCAAACACCACACCCAAAAACTTGTGTTCTCTTTTTACTGGAATCGAGTCACCAAAGAGTTTTACGTCGGGATCGGGCAGGATGCCCCGCCTTTTTGAGAATACAACGCAGGTACTTTTAGAAGGATTAAGTTTAAATCCATTTTCATCTGCCCAGCGAGAAAGTTTATTTACCCCAAGCTGGACCTGACGTTCACAAATGGATATGTTACATGATTTGAAAGATATTTGAACGTCATCTACATACATCAAGCAGGATATGGTTGGCGGCAGTGCCTTTCGGAGAGAGTTCATCTTAGCTATAAACAAGGTGCAGCTCAATACGCCACCTTGAGGCACGCCATTCTCCTGCACGTGAACATTTGAAAGTGCCGAACCGACCCTGACACGAAATGTTCATGAAGACATGTAACTACAAAGAGTGTTCAGCATGTTACCCGAGATACCAAAAGCTTTTAGGTCTCTAAGAATGCCGTAGCGCCATGCTGTATCATATGCCTTTTCAATGTCAAAAAATACTGTCATACAGTATTGCTTATGAATGAATGCATCCTTTATGTAGGCCTCTAGAGAAACCAGTTGATCATTTGTGCATCGCCCCGCCCGGAAGCCTGCCTGGCAGCCCTCGAGAAGACCATTGTACTCAAGAAAGTACACGAGCCTACGGTTTATCATCTTCTCGAGGAGCTTGCACAGGCAGCTTGTCAAAGCAATGGGCCGGTAACTGGATGGAGAAAAAGGGTCCTTCCCTTCCTTTAGGATAGCCACTACTATGGCCTCCCTCCAAGAGCGAGGAATGTGCCCCGAAAGCCAAATCTTGTTATATAGGTGGAGGAGTGTTAGAAGAGTGTCTGAGTGTAGGTGCTGTATCATTGTATATGTGATGTTGTCTGGGCCTGGAGCTGAGGGTTTACAAGTGCTCAGAGCGGTCCTCAGCTCATGGAGTGAAAACTCCGAGTTATAAGAGGAGGTTGACTTATCATTATCACGTAAAGACTTCTTTTCAGCCAATTGTTTGTGTTTCATGAAAGTGCTAGTGTAGTGTGCTGAACTGGACACGTGTTGGAAGTGTTGTGCGAGTGTGTTAGCCTGGTCTTCCAGTTTGTCCCCTGTTGTACTGACCAGGGGCAGGCTGTGTGTCTGTTGTCCTTTTAGTTTGCGTATTCGTGTCCAGACTTTGCGAGAGTCAGTGTAAGAGTTAATGGATGTTACGAATGAGCGCCAACTCTCTCGTTTTGCCTCACGGCGCACACGTTTTCCCATCGCCTTAGCCCTTTTGAACAATAAAAGGTTTCCCGACGTGGGGTACCTGCGCAGGATACCCCACGCCTTGTTCTGGGCCTCTCGCGCCCGCCTACAGTCCTCATTCCACCACGGCCTCCGCTGGTTGCGCGGGGCACCAGAGGCGTGGGGAATGGACTTTTCGGCGGCGTCGAGGATGTGCGCCGTGAGGAGTTGGGTAGCTTCTTCGACGTGTAGGTGTCCTATGGATGTGTGGTGTAGTTTGGATGTCTCTGTAAATGTATTCCAGTTAGCTCGTGCTTCATTGAACCTATTATGGGAAGATGGACTGCATGGGCCTTTACCTATGTATGTGAGTGAGGTGGGGAAGTGGTCACTACCGTATGGGTCAGTGCCCACACCCCACTCGAGAAGAGGAAAGAGAACTGCGGAGCCAATCGACAAGTCAAGACATGAGTATGTGTTGTGTCCTATGTTATGGTATGTAGGCTGTTTACTGTTGAAAAGGCATGCTCCTGAAGATGTAAGGAATTTCTCTATAAGGCGACCTCGGGCATCCGTGCGAGAAGAGCCCCAAAGAGTGTTCTGAGCATTAAGGTCGCCTGTCAGGATGTATGGTTCGGGCAGCTGGTCAACCAGCGCCTCGAAGTCAGAGCTTAAAAGTGAAACATCAGGGGGAATGTATATGGAGCATACCGTTATCAACCTGTTAAATATTATTAAGCGTATTGCTACAGCCTCAAGGATAGTGTTCAAGGTGACAGGGTGGCATGCTAACGATTTCCGGACGATTATGGCCACACCGCCAGAAGAGTGTGTGCAGCCATCCCTGTCTTTCCTGTATACCAGGTAACTATTCAAGAAATTTGTGTGTTTAGAATTCAAATGTGTTTCCTGAACACACATAACACTTGGCTGATTGGTATGCAGAATCTCATACACGTCGTCAAGATTATTCAGAAGGCCTCTGCAGTTCCATTGTACTATGTTCTCTCTTCCCATTATGAAGTGTTCGGAGCTACTGGACTGTGTTGTTTATGTGTCGTCTTTCGGGGCTGTGACTCTCGTCTTTTTTGGCTTGTCGGGAGGCTTTGGCGTCGGGACGCGTTCCTTGCGGTGCACCGCAGACAAGAACGGACCGACGTCCATTTCATCCTCGGATGTCCTCGGAGCGCCTGAGGGATCAGGCTCCTTGGACCGCGAACCCTTTGGGGCGCGCTTTTCTTTGCCCGCAACCACCGAGGGGTTCAGGAACGCCTCGGATGGCACAGGCGGTGCGCATTTGGCTACCACAAGAGAGTCATAGTTACTCCCGCCGTTTACCCGCGCTTTTTTGAATTTCTTCACGTTGACATGGTGGGGGTGGGAGCTGCCGCTGGCTCCCCCAAGTCCATCTCCTCTGCGCCCTCGCCTGTGGCTTGGGACGCTGGAGTGGAAGTGGAGGATGCAGCATCGCTTCCACCAGACGTGGTTGCCCCCACAGCCGCTGCTGGCTCAGCGAGCGGTGCGGAGGCGGGTTGGGCTGCCCGAGGCAACCCAGGGGGGGCGGGGCAGGGACCAGGTCAGACTCGCTGAACTGGGTCCCTGTGGACACCAGACGCCGCTCCGCCCCCCGGCGAGCCGCGTCGGCGTACCTCCCCAGAGGGAAAGAGGCGAACCTCTTTCGCGCCTCTGGAAAGGTGATGTTCTCAGTGACCTTTACATTTATGATTTGTTTTTCTTGCTTAAATTTCTCACAAGTGCGAGACCAAGCTGCGTGGGGCCCCTGGCAGTTGGCACAGGTGAAACTCTGGGTGTTGCAGTTTTCGGACGGGTGGTCATGTTGGCCGCATTTCGCACAGGTAAGGCGGCCGCGGCAGGAGTTGGTGCCATGCCCAAACCGTTGGCACTTAAAACAGCGCCGCGGATTAGGGATGTAAGGCCGGACCGGACATCGAACAAAACCTGCATTGATGTATTCTGGAAGGCTCGACCTGTCGAAAGTTAAGATAAGATGCTTTGTAGGTATTTGTTTGTCCTCTCTACGTATGTTTATGCGCCTGACTGCTGTTACGCCCTGACCTCGAAGGCCCTCCAGCAGGTCGGCTTCAGTTTCGTTTAGTAGATCGGGATCGGAGATCACGCCCTGGGAGCTGTTTAAGCTGCGGTGGGGCGTGACCCTGATGTCAAGATCACCGATTCGGGTCTGGCTCAAGAGTTTTTCTGCCTGCTGCTGCTTGGTCACTTCGACCAGCAATTGCCCAGTTCTTTGTTTCTTGGCTTTGTACGCCTCACCAATTATACTCGTCAGGAACTTCGATAACAAGAAGACAGACAATGAAGCGACAGATCTTTCTGTGTCAGTTGACTCAACTACAAGAAAACGGGAATAGTTGTTTACAGTTGTTGGAAAGACAGTTGTTGAAAGAGGTGGAAATGGAACTTCGGTGCGGCCCCTTTTCGGGGGCCGATCACGTCTGGGGGGGGGGGGGGGGTTTGAAAATGCCATATGACACATTGAAAAGCAGGGAGACGGGGGTACTTTCTTCTTTGACCTTACCCTGGTAGTCAAAGAGGTCCCGGAGCTCCCTGCCTGGTAGACAGGCAGGGAGCCCATCGGCCGGAGCTCGACCAAGGCTCCGACGGCCACCGTTCACGGCTTCTAACCCTTCACCTATAAACACATTGCCACGGTTGGATCCAGCGTATGTTTGGGGGCTCGGGGTCCGCGGTATCGCCAATACCGTCACCAAGATTACTCAAGGTGCCCCGTGCGGGGATCAAGTACAAGCAGTAGGTCGACGAGGAGAATGTGGCGTCGCGGAAGATGACAGTCGGGGAAGCCGCCGCGCTCAAGATGGCGGCGTGGAGAATCAAGATGGCATGGGCCGCCGGGGAGGCCGGCGCGCTCAAGATGGCGGCACAGGAATTCAAGATGGCATGGGCCGCCGGGGAAGCCGGCGCGCTCAAGATGGCGGCACAGGAATTCAAGATGGCCTGGCCAGCCGGGGAGGCCGTGACGTCATTCCACCGGGTTCGGGAAGACAAGATGGTGGCCCCCAAGATGGACGTTTCCATTCGCAGCCAGCTGCAGAGTTTCGCGGTACAGTCCAGGCGAAGAAGTTTGCAGGCAAGCTTCAGTTGTGCGAACGATACGGAAATAAATGGCATAATTCAGCATTTCAAAATTGTCCAGCCCGAAATCGGCGCTGCAACTCTTGTAACAAGTGGGGACATTTCGCGTCGATGTGTCGCAAGCCGGCACCAGTGCATCGAGTTTCTTCGGAGGAAGCTACGGGCTTCGCTCCGGCACCGGAACCTGTACAGCATCCAACATCCACGGAGATCAACTCATCTTCGAGATCTTCCGTCTTAACAGTCAGCGTCAACAATCCTCCGAGAAACGACTTAGTCGTACAAGCCGAAGTCGGTGGAGTGACCATGCAACTCTTGGTCGATACCGGAGCATCCGTGTCGTTGATGACTGCCGAAGATTTCAAGCGTCATTTCGGTAAACAGCAGGCCTTGTCGAAGGCCTCCGTCGAATTGTGGAATTTTTCCAAGCAGCGTATCGGCATCCGCGGCTCATTCCAAGCTCCTGCTCAAGTCATGCAACGGTCTTGCTCCGTCACATTCTACGTCACAGACAAAGGGACATCGCTTTTGGGACTCGACGCCATCCAGCAATTGGGTATTCAGATCGACGGTGCGTCTCTTACGTGTCGACTAGCATCGGTGTGTGTAGTGCAGTGTCCCGTGAACGTGCCCTCGGGTTTCGAACATCTCTTCAACGGCGAGTTGGGTCTTGTCAAAGACGTCTCGCATAAGATCCAACGGCGGCCAGGTGTGACTCCAGTTGCATCTAAGCTACGACGATTGCCTCTTGCTCTCCGTGATCCAGTGTCCAGCGAGCTGCGACGCCTGGAGGACAATGATGTCATTGAACGTGTCGACGCCTCGGAGTGGGTTTCGCCACTCGTCGTCGTCCGGAAAAAGAACGGTGACATTCGGCTGTGTGTGGACCTCCGGGAACCGAATAAGGCAATTATCATTGATGGGTATCCTTTACCGCATGTTGAAGAGCTGTTGCAGATGTTTCATGGTGCTGTTTGTTTTTCTAAGCTCGACTTAGCGTCGGCTTATCATCAGTTGTTGCTGGAAGAGGGAAGTAGGGACTTAACTACCTTTGTGACTCATGAAGGCTTATTCAGGTTTAAGAGGGTGTGTTTTGGGCTGGCGTCAGCGCCTGCGGTTTTTCAAAAAATGATGTCTCAGATCTTGAAGAATTGCAAAAATGTCGTTTGCTATCTTGATGATATTCTTGTGTGGGGAAAGACTCAGTCTGAGCATGACGCGAGCTTGGTTGAAGTCTTAACATGTATAGCAAACAGTGGCATGAAGTTGAACGACAAATGTCTTTTTTCGGTCAAGGAACTTGATTTTTTGGGTCACAAGATTTCGGCTGAGGGCATCTCACCTTTGGAGAGCAAAGTAAAAGCTATAGTTCATGCTCCCGCTCCTACGGACATAAAGTCACTGCAATCATTTTTAGGTCTTGCAGGATACTATGCTAAGTTCATAAAGAACTATGCAGAGATAGTTGAACCACTTCGCCTCATGCTCAGGAAGGGTCAGACGTTTTGTTGGTCTGATGATGCTCAGCGCAGTTTCGATCAGTTGAAAGCGTGCCTCACATGTTCTCCGGTTGTGAAGGTCTTTAATCCTGACTTGCCTGTAGTAGTAACTACCGACGCATCTGATGTGGGAATTGGCGCGGTACTACAGCAGCTTTATGGTTCTCGGCTTGAAACCATAGCCTTTGCATCTAGAACTTTGTCGGAGACTGAGAGAAAATACTCTGTGGGAGAGCGCGAAGCGCTGGCTTGTTTGTTCGCGTGTGAAAAGTGGCACATTTTTCTTTGGGGCAGACGGTTCACACTTAGAACTGACCATCAGGCTGTAGTTGCTTTGTTAGCCGCAGGAGACTCAGGTCGGAGACCTTTAAGGATTTCACCGTGGTCAGCTCGTCTGCTGTACTACAATTTTGACATCGAGTATTGCAAAGGGTCAGAAAATCTGGTGGCTGATGCTCTGTCAAGATTACCCATTCAGACCGGTCAGGAACTTCAGGAAGAAGAGATAGTGTCGCTGGTAACATCAGTAGTCGATAAAGAAACCGTGCAGCTGGCAACGAAGGCCGATGTGACGTTGCAGAAGGTAGCAGAGTATGTGTCAAAGGGTTGGCCTGATAAGAAAAAGGTACACAGTGACTTAAGAGCTTACTTTCATGTAAGGGATGAACTTTCTGTTGTGGACGGATTACTCATGCGTGATGACCGTGTAGTCATTCCTTGTGTACTGGTACCTACATTTCTCGAGTTAGCACATGAAAATCATCAAGGAATAGTACGTACGAAACAACTTCTCCGGGAACGTTACTGGTGGCCTCAAATAGATCGCAATGTTGAAGAACATGTAAAGCATTGTCACGTTTGTCAGCTGGCAGACAAGTCTGCTAAGCCTCATGTAGCTCCGTTGCAGCCAGTGGAATGGCCTGAAGGGCCTTGGCAAAAGTTAGGAATGGACATCGTCGGTCCGTTAGATGTGTCGTACCCCCGATTTCTTGTTACACTTGTCGATTACTACTCTAAGTGGCCTGAGGTTCTGGGCACAAATTCCATTTCAACTGAGGATGTCATTAAGTTGTTGGACTGGTCTTTCAGTCGGGAAGGGCTCCCTGAGGTTTTAGTGACGGATAATGGACCCCAGTTTGTCTCCAAACAAATGCAAGAGTATCTAAAGGAGAAAGGTATCCGCCACGTGTTCTCGTCGAATTATTACCCTCAGGCTAACGGCCAGATTGAACGGTTTAACAGAGTTCTCAAAGAACATTTACAGGTAGCCAGACTTGAAGGCAAGGATGCTTCGAAAAGCATTACACAATTTCTTGGGTCGTATAGGGTCACACCACATTCAGTGACAGGTTTTTCTCCAGCTTTTTTGCTGCATGGACGTCAGCCTCGTTCCAAAGTGGATATTAGCAACTTCAGGATACGTAAAAAGGCAGCAGAATCGGACAATTTCCTGCCTCATGTTCGGAATCAGGTCTTCACGAAGCAGCATAAAGCTAAACAGTACTTTGACAGAAGGAAAGGTGCGCAGCAGACCCGCATAAAGGTGGGAGATGATGTGAAAGTAAAATTCCGTAAGCAAGGATTTCTGAAGTATAGTAAGCCGTTGACAGTGCAAGCTCAGGTTGCACCTTTCACCTTTAAGCTCAGTGATGGAAAGATCTGGAACGCTTCGAAACTCACAGTCGTTCCGAAAGGAATTGAGGTTGGCTCGGCACCGTATTCCTTGGAAAATGTTGAACTCTCTTCGAGGCATAAAGAGTTTTTATACTCTTCGTCTAACTTAGACATTTGTGACAGTCAGTCCCCTAGTCTACCGTTGACAGATGGGGCAAACCCCAGTGTCCAGACAGACTCTGATCTGTCAGAGCTTCCTTCCAGTGCAAGGTCTGGATCCGTTGTTCCTCAGGAAACGTTAGAATGTCAGGAAGAAAATAGTGAGCAAACAGATCCAAATAGCCATGTAGACAACACAAGGGAAAATGAGGGGGCGTCTGGGTCGTCAGATAATTCAAGTTCATCGTCTACGCGTCCTCGCCGTAAGACTAAGCAGCCTCAGTGGCTTCGCGACTATGTGCGGTAGGGGGTAGACGTAGGGTTCATGCCTAGTGTCATGTTGGACGTGTCATGTCTTGTGTTGAATCGCATATCACCATTGAAAGTGTTTTTGGACGGTTTTTTCTTAATGGGTCTTTAAAAAAGTCTTACTCTGTTGCGTGTCGTGTGTGCAACTTACAGGAGCGTGCGCGACTCTGTTAGTCATACCTCCACTGCTCCTGCGCAAGTGATGAGTGCTTTTGTGGGACTATGTAGGACTGTCGTGAGCGCCTGAGTGCTTTTGTGTGGATCATGTGCAACGCAGTCTTTTAAGCACGGGGGAATGGTGTGGAGTATGTATTTCACAGAGTGTGCGAACTTCTTTTGCACGGGGAGATGATGTGGTGTAGTGGCGCCCTCTGTGGAGCGCCCGCGCACTGTGTGCGCGGTGTTGTATTAGGTTGTTACTAGATGTCGTTGCGGTGGGACGCACGTGATGCTAATGATCCAATCACGTGCGTATGCGTGTCCGGTGGTGCCGTTGTGATGTGAAATAAATCATTCTTTGTCTGGGGTTGGAACAGCGAGGTCGCACTCTTTCTTGTGGGCTTGTGCGTGGGCCGGCGCGCTGCGCCTTCGCTTCCGTCGCCGCCGAGGCCGCTCGCCGTCGCCCACGACACAACAGTATCCATCTCTTTCTGGTCGAGCCCTTTCGAGGTTGCCGTAGCCATTGTCACATTTATATAAAACGAATTCAATACCAAAAATACGTAGTTCATTTTCCGAACCTGAACTCCATCACCAAACAACTTTTCGCAAATGATTTGGACCCATCCTACTCTGCAAGGTGCATGACCAGCGAAAGTGCTCGTCCTATTCGCAGAGTGGAATGGAGCCCATGACATAGCGGTGACACAGAACGTACACGAAATGTATGAGAGAGAGCGAGCGAGCGAGAGAGATTACTTTATTTGATGCACGAGATGGGTTCTGAAGGATAGATGACTTGGACGGTCTCCCTCCCTCAGCCGCCTGCCAGGATTCCTTGGATCCTCGTGGCGGCTTCGGCCATTCAGACTGCTGTGAGTTGTCCCTCCGGTGTGGAGATGAGCAGAACAGTCTCACATTGTTGTACAGCCTTAATTTTTTATCTTTTATAAGTATTTGCATAGGATTTGCGATTATAGGCGGTCGTATTTTTTGGTGCTCTTGGCAGGACCATATCATGGGGTGCAGGTTAGCTCTGCTGTTGCAAAAAGTGCAGAGGTTTGAGTAAAGGTCTGGATAGCAGCGTTTGAGGGAAACAGGGCTTGAATAAGTGTTTGTTGTCAACCGTCGCAACGTAACTGCTTCTTTTCTGGAAGCGTATTTCCAAACGCTTCCCTGCACAGAGCCCCCACGTGGTATGTCTGTTCGCGTGACGGAGAACGGTAATTCGACGTGGTCATTGGCTGCGCTCCAAGTCTAAAGTGACCTAACACATACCAAATCCCCATTAGTAACAAAAAACGTGTAGATCTGAGCTTAGAAAAACATTTAATTTCGAAAAAAAATTCGGGAATAAAAAATTGCCCCCACCTCCCCGAAGGGAATCGTGAGGAAGTGCGAATGCATTTCTTGCGCCGAGAGTACACGGCGTAGTAATTCTGCCATCGCCTTGAGAGGCGCAGTACCGGCGAGGGGGAGCTGTCAGGCGAGGGGAGAGGCGCGCGCCGAGGGTGAGTGCAAACCTAACGGGGGGAGGGCTGCGGATCCCGAACTCCGCGCTCGGGAGGCCGAAGGGAGACGTAAGCGGCGCATCGCCTGCGGTGATGAAGGCCGGCAGCGAGACGCCGAACGAAAGCGTGCGAAGCGAGCCGAGGACCCCGAAGGCGTTCTGGCCCGGGAGCGCGCGGCGCGTGAGCGTGTGCGGGCCCTCGAATTCGATCGGCCGGACGCGCGCTTCAAGCGAGACTTCCTGGACCGCAGCTTCGGCAACAGCTGCGCCGTGTGCGACCGGCTGTGGTTCGATAACAACCTAAGCTGCATTTCCGGCGTGAGGAACGAGACCAACAGGTTGAACGCGTTGCGGGGTCTTTGGAACGAGTTCGGAAGACGGTCGGGCGAACACCGATGCGAGGACATGGATGCGCAAGACCCGCGGTCGGCTCCCTTCGGTGCGTTCCGGGTGTGTGCCTCGTGCCGAGAGTCCCTGCTGGCCGGACGGGTCCCGCCGTTGAGCAAGAGTCACGGCTACGCCTACCCGCCTCGTCCCGCTCACCTTCCCGATCTGAACTCGGTCGAAGAGCGCCTCATCTCGCCTCGCCTCCCCTTCATGGCCATCAGGCATTCGCACTTATTCCTGGCCAATCTCCCACGTGGGTATGTGCCATGTCAGCGGCCAGGCAGCGCGCGCCCATCTCCCCCCGTTGCTAAGGAAGACGAAAAGCGCGCGCATCCGCAGCTGTTGCTATGCGGACGGCGGAAGGTTCGGGGTCGCTTATAAAGTGCATTCGCACTTAAAAAAGAAGAAATTTGCCAGCTGGGGCTCGAACACAAGGCATCAGCGCCAGTACCCAGTATTCTACATCGAGGCTATAGAGCCGAAACTGTGGGTTCATTTTAGCAGGCGCTGAAATAAATTGCGCCCGCAGTGACGTCACACATGTCACGTGGGTGCTCTGTACAGCGAAGCGTTTGGAAACACGCTTCCTGGAAGGGTGTAGTGGGCCGGTGGATATTTGCATCTGGATAACCTGTAGCGATTTATTATATTCCTGTATGTGACTGTCTGTCTTTGTGAGATCTAATAATATGTGCTTGTTCTTGGCTTTCCTGTGCTGTCTGGTGTTGGTATGATAGTGGTTGCGGTGGCATCGTAGTAACACAGCTCGGTTGACTAGAGCTCGACCTGTTGCGTGGGCGAGTTCATTTCCCTGTAGAAGGTATGAGAAAATTTTAGTTTTCTTCGAGCGTGGATGGTGATCAACTCTGTGAACTTTGGTTTCCCGCGCACGATACATACATCCAACTGTAGCCATACATTCTTTCTCGAGGTTGAGCATGGTTAAACCACGTTTGTCGAGCTGAAACGCAGTTTTCGGGATACAGCACGCCGTGAACGCGCGCGAAGTTGCACGGCATGACAAAACACGGACTCTACTCGGCGCAGTGCGGCTGTCAGGGTGAACGCGCAGTGAACTTCTATGCAGACAACGCATTCTTGTATCGTTTTCTGATGGAATGCGCCCTTACTCTTTCCCAGCATGCCCCTCTCCGCGTCCGTCCTCTTGGAACGAACCAGCGATTAGACGCTTTCGCTGAGGAGGCTATGGACGCAGCGAATTGGTCCGATCAGTGGCCTAGGCCCGGTTGGTGGCGCTTCCGACGGCGCCGCGAAACCGCACCAGCCGCTTACCTTGCTTGATCTTCACCGCACGAGGCGCTCGCTTGAAGGTCAGAAGGACGCTACCAGGTGTTTCCTGGGTTTGTACCTGGACTAATAAGCTTCGCTTAAAATCCCGTTCACGCAGGTTCAGAAATTAAGGCTTGTGGCGCGGTGCCATGCCATGGATCTTAGTCCAAGAAGTACGGCAACCGAACACGTGAATATATCTACCTGCTTCTGTCAACATCACTGAACACAGTCTGCATCGCGCTCTTTGTCCGCAGGATCAACCTGGACTAATTCTAGTTTCGTTCAGAGGAAGCGACGCCGAACTGGAACAAAATACTTTCAGCCAAAGCACGAAGGTCAACCAAGGCATTCGGCACCAGTCATGAAGGACCTGAAAACGTGCCCCAAGCTAACTATATCACAGAATACTCTCAAATGAGGTTGCTTTCCCTATTACGACACAGAGCAGAGATGAAAAGTCTGGCCGGTAGAACAGCTGAAACAGCTGCTCAACAAGCAATTTAGTTTGTTCCGACTCGCAACACTTGAACGCAGGGCGGCGCAACTTCATTCATTCTGCCGGAATTGTCCACAGCATATCCTCGGCAAATGTACCATAGCCAAGGAAGAGTCATGAATACAATAGTCACACTTTCTTACTGGTCGTTTATGAAGTTCAGTAATTTCTGCTGCTTATCCGATGAAAATGTCGAACAATTTTTCTCCATTGCCACCGATTTTGGACGGCTATAAAGGTACTTTGATAAACCGCATGGGGCTTACCATTGCTCTGTCACTTATTCTCTGTTTTGAGGCCTGCAACCTGGCTATGTAAAAAAATGTGATTTGTAATTTTACTCAAGTTTGTCTTTCGCAAGACCACAAAATTTGGATTTCCCTACTGCTTAGACAAGATATCAGGGTAACTCCGCTACCACGACAAACGCACGCAGTTTGCAATCAACTCGCTGCATCACACCATCCAGAGTCATGAACAAAAAGTATCGCCAAAACCCGATAAAAAGGTACGCTGGCGTGTCCCCTTTATCTTCGACGGCCAGCCAACGCAGTGTGCGTCACCAACACAACAGGACAAGAAATGACCGGCCTCATCGTCTGTACAACACCCACGGAAACCACAGAGGAAGTGGCTATTGTCATGGCCTCAACGACGAGTGAGGCCGCCATCACAGCGCTTACGGATTCTCAAGCAGCGTGTCGCTATTATCTACGGGGACGCATCTCCAAAACAGCCCTTCGCATCCTCAAAACCAAGGCTCAGCTACCCGAGATACAAATTGTATTGGTACATGGTGGCCTATGCCGCTGCCCGCCCGCATGTACACCGGGTCATTAACTACGAGAGACAAGCATGGCCATCCGCTCCCAAGACGAAACCTCTTGGTAAGTATGGAAACATTCCTGGCCCACTACAACCAAAGCAGAACAATATTCCTGGCTCCCCATCCAGATCTACCCTGACGAGAAGCCCGTCCGAAGACTGCCAACTCCTTAACCCCATCCCGCCCTTCATGCAATCTTCCCCACCTCATACCCGGCCACCTGCAGTTTCTGTACCGTACCCTGTAGCCTATACCATCATGTGTGGGAGTGCCGTAAAACTCACACCTATCCCCGAACCCTTTCTCTCCTCACATGCAGTGGGTAGCTTGCCTGAAAATGCCCGTACCGTGGGACCCAGCGAATACTGGTGAAGCGGACGTGGAAACTCCTAGCTAAGGACGGGGCATTCAGGACTACGGACACCCCCTACCGTGCGGGTGCTTTAACAGCAACACCAAACGCCTGTGAAATAAATATTTATTCCTTTTCCTCCGACATCGATTTCTAAGAATGTCACATTTTTTAAACAGCAGAGCTGTTTAAGCTCTTGGTTGCGCCGTCCATAGACAGAAAGGATACCAAAGAAATGCCGGGAGCACGTGAGCGTGCGTCTCGTGAGGAGCGCCCAGCATCGTCAGGCTTGCGCCACGTGAGGGGCTTAAAAAAGAAAGGAAAAAATAGCGCCAATCCATGCTGTAAAGGTGGTTGGAAAGCAACGCTTCAAACTACGCCCACAACAATTGCCCATGCGACGTAACTTTAATTCGCACACGTGACTCTACAAAGAGCGAAACCAGATATTCTTCCAGCCGTTAGTTGGAATTCGCGCCGCCGCTGCAGCCCGGGCGTGAGTCGGAAGTGAGAGAAAAGGGAGAGGAGGGTCTTTTGAAGGGTGAGACAGCGGAACCTAGCCATCCTGATCGGTTAGCTTGATGCTACACCACCGCGCGACACAAGCGCAGACACCGAAACAATTCGGCATGTGGACTTGGTGATTCCCATTTATACCGATTTAAACTAGTTAGTTTAGTAAGTTTGAGAATTGCGAGAAAGCTGAGGCGACTTTTATAAGCGCTATTTATCAGAACCAGTTGCTACTTTCGCAGTTTGGAATACCGCTTAAAGGGACACTGAAGTGAATTTGTCAAGCTCCCATTTTTGCTTGCACTGCGTAGACTGGCTCAAATTAGCACACTTTTCATCGTTTATCCGGTTGACAAATCGGTAATTATTTTACAAAGCGCGAAAGAAGAAAAACTACCATGCGCGGTTTGCGGCGGCCGCACCAACTAAGGCTGTGACGTTGGGAGGAGGGGCGCCATGATTGGACGATGCCCAAGGTTAGCAATCACACAAGTTTCGGTTTCGGTTTCGGTTCTGTAAAACATAACCAATGGCGTTGTTGGATGGGCATTCTCAATATCTCAGTAATCATCGTACCGCGCTTCTGCCATGTTGTCGGCTGTAAAATGCACAAGATAAGCCTCCCAGGACGGCTTGTAGTCGTAGCATTCACTAGCCGAGACCTACGCAGTGTATGAACGCCCTCCGCGTACCCGCAGACGCCCAAATGTCATGCGCTTTTCCCCCATATTTGGAGCTTGCCTCCCTCATGCATGTATCGTAAAAAGCCTGTTCGCACCAGGCCAAGGGTCTGTTCATTCTGGCCTGTGCCCACTGCCTGCAAGCAGTCGGTGCTTATGGCAACAGCACGCAAACGAGAACTCGCTAGCGCGCCAGTGCCAGCCTGCGCGCGTTTTGTGAACTAGTTCGTGTAGCCATGAACGTTGCGGCCCAAAAAAAGGTGAACTCAATATAGAAAACATCGGCGGAAAACAAAAAAGTTAACTTACAAAAAAAAAAAAAAGCACGTACCCGCGGGGACTCGAACTCGTGACTCGCAAGACATTTGCGGTGACATACCTAGCACCCTAGACCGCTGAGCCACGGAGCGGGACGCGAAGGTATGGCTAATATAGGGTATATATTGTACAACCGGTTTACACTTTTATTTAGTTTTGGCATTTCAAGCAGCTTAGGTGACTGTCACAAACTGCAGGCCAGACCCTCCATTTTTTATTTCCGGACGGCCTCCCGGACGGAGTCGGCCATTTTGCGCCGCGCGGGGGAATTCGGTGTCCCCCCTTCGGCTTTGTGCGCACCTCCTTTGTTTCGTCCTGCCTGCTACCAGAACAATGCGAGCTGCCGCATTCCAGCGTTGTTGTCCCAGGGTGACGTCACGGTCGCTGGCGTGGACGCGCGCTTGCGATCGTAGCGAAGGAAGCAAGGGCCCCCAGGAGGGGGAAAAGAGGAACAATGGGAATACTTCGAAGTGGGTCTACGGGACGGCCGGCGGAGGTTATTTAAGCGGACGCAAGCGATCGCTTGGGGCAGTCGGCGGAGATTTCAGAACGTGCTACGCGGGGAAAGGCCCGGGGGTGACGCGCTTTAGCAGAAGCACATAGGCTCAGCGCTCGAGTTCGCCCGTCGCCGCGAGTCCCATGGCCGACCAGCTTCTGCACCCCGGAGCCCCGAAACACGTGAGCTGCTGCCCGGCGAGGCCGTCTCCACCTCGTCGTGACTTTCTGCCGTTCAACCGGCGGGTTCTACTTGTCTCGTAGAGACTTTCTCTCCCCGCGCTCCCTCCTTCATAATTGTTTGTCGTATCGGACTAAGATATCCGCCTTCGGTTTTTCTTTTCTTTCTAGCGTCACTTGTAACTAATGATGTTTGTCCCCTAGAGGGTTTTGTGTGTTGCGTAATTGTTAGTATTTTTTGGTAGTTGCGTTGTTGAGGTTTAAACAAGTGTTTGCCTCTAGAGTGTTTTGCGTGTTGCGTACTTGTTAGTACTTTTGTTGTAGTTGCGTTGTCAAGGTTAGAACAAGTGTTTGCCTCTAGAGTGTGTCGCGTACGGCTGTCTGAGTATGTTTTCGAGGTAGAAGGTTAAGTCGTAGCCCACGGCGGATTAGTGCCTGCGCGCACAGGCCGATGGCATTGTGAAGGTTTTTTTTCTCTTCTTCTGTCGGGCGTTGCCCTGTAGTCTTTTTGTTTGTACAGTAAACCTATATAGCTCAAAACATAGCCGAGCATCTCCGTTGTGATTTCCTTCACACCAGCAATCTCGGCACACGTGAAAACTCACGGGCCGACCACCCTGTTAAAATACAAATAACAGTTGCCTCGCGCCCCTCCTTTGGTATTTGCAATCGGACGCAATTACTCGGGGGAGGAGTGTGTGACAGTGACTATTTGTTGTACTGCGATCGTGCAGTAAGCGTCGCCCGAGTTTCCATAGTAGCTCACGTATAGCAATTGCATTTCGTAGACGGAAAAGCGTTCGCAGATGCGTAGTCGTGCTGCTGACCGCTGTGCTTGTTCGCCCAGCGCAAAAAAGTGCTTCCCGCGCCCTAGTTTTACGCTGTACGGTAAAAATATCAGTTGATTTTATTTCCTTAGTACCTATATTGACTTCGCTGACTCTTCTCCCGCCTTCAAGAGGCCTTAAATTTTCCTACTGGCGTACCAGTCAGCGAAGCGTCGCATGTGCGCTTGTGCAGCGCTTGTGTGAAGCGACCTTGACTTGGAGCTAGATACAGTGTACAAACAAACCAAGTAAAAAAAGGCACATTCTTCCATTCACAAACGTGTCCTGGCTTCGTTTCAACTAAGCGAACGAATTGCGACCAAGCAATTTTTTTTAACCTCCTTGATTGCGTCGACGACCCGCCGGCGGCCCGCTGACGAAACGCTGGGCCACTCTGTCGGCCGGGGAGCCGTGCAGTAGCGCAGCCGTGGCGCAGCCAATTGCCAGCTCATCCCCTCCTGACGTCACACGAAAACGCCACAGAAAATGGGCGAGCGTAAAGAGAGGAGGACAGCATTTTCGAATTAGTTTTTCTACTAAATAAAATCGCGTAAACGCGCCTAGAGTGGTCGAAACATGGCCTGGGGACTCCGGACTACAATTTGCGCTAGTAATCCCGGAATGTTTACATATCACTTCAGTGTCCCTTTAAAACACAACCGAATAGATGTTTACCAATTCAGAAAACCGAGTCCCATTCGTGGCAAGCAGTGCGCAATAGGAAGCGTTTCTCTAGCGGCCAGATGTCTGTATGTAGTTTCTACATTTTGTTTTCCCGCCTGCCAGCCAATCCTTAACGTATGTTTGCCGTACGACCACTTAATTCCGTCGGGTCCGGGTTACACAGGAGGTGCTGTCGAACAAGTTAATAAAGCCGTGCAAAGGAAGCGCGCAATCTAAGCGAATCATGCCAGAACAGGCCAAAAATAACCACCGCTAAAGCAGACGACAAGGCCGTCACTCCAACGCGCCCGCCGGTGCGAGCATGCAGCTGCGCGCGGGGAACGCTGGTTAAAGAGCCCTATCGCCGCGCCATCTAAACTGTGCTCCGGGGGGGAAAACCGGCCTCCGCCTTCTCATCCGCTTCGGAGTTTCTTGTCCCGCACGCCACGAAGGAATCGTTGGCTGGTAGCGGTAGAAAACTTGCTTTAAAATCCCCCGGCAATCTCCACTAACGTGAAACCTGGGAGGGGCGGAACATGAAGTGTATAAGTATATTCGAAGATTGTACGTCTCCCTTTTCCCACACGGGGAGCGCTGATTGGGCGCGGAAGAGCGCCCGTGGGAGGAGCAATCGCGCGTTTGCTGAGGCGGTGGCACCCTCTCTTGCGTTTAAGGGGATTTAAGCAATTAAATGAACGACAAACTGGCCGTAAGTTATCTTTATGCCACACGCCGCAGTTTTCTAAGAAGTATGTTAAAGGAGCCATGAAGAAAAATACAAGTTTGTTTTATTCGAAAGATTTCGTGTTTTAGAGTGCCCCCAGCGCTTGTGCGGATACAAACTATGCTTTATTCACTGACAAATTAATAAATTTAAGTTAGAAGTTTGATTTTCCGGCTAAAGCGTGTGTTTTCGTGGTCTGCAATGACATCACAGGAGCCGACCGCTCTGCAGCTTAGGGCACCTTGATTCTGCAGAATCAAGGTGCCCTAAGCGAACGCCATGGCGTTCGCCGTACAGGGTGGAGACACGTATACGCTGGCGCTGCCAGGGAAGGATGCAATCGCCCAGAAGAGCAATATTGCCGCGAACCATGTATGCGATTGTTTGTTTGTTTGTTTATTTATTGTTTGTTTTTACTGCCCGGCCACGCCCGGCTCTGTTACCTGTGTTAAGCGAAGCGCGTCTTGCATTCTTTATTTTTATGCCGCACGGGCTATTTTATTCAGATAAGCAGACTGTTTCGTCTTAACGTCACTAGCCCAGAATAATCGCCTCTGATCTAGAATGTTCTGGATGTAAATCGACGGCTCCAGAAACACTCGCGCCGAAAGATAAAAGCCTCCAGAGCAGACGCCACGGCATTCCGATCGTCGACGCTCGCCCGCACACGTCACTTTGTTGACTGCTGCTTCACCGCCTGTGTATTCTTTGAGTTGTTAGGGGAGCACAAGTTCGCTCCAATAAACGTGTTTTCCTTCAAGACAATTGCGTCGTCTCTGGCTTCGTGACAATAGGAAGGGCAGGTCTTCAACGGCGGGGAGTGTTCTACGAAGACTTTGCGGCGGCGGACGATGAAGTATACGAAAACAGAAGGGGGCACTGTACAAATAAAGCACTTATATACTTTACTTTACGTTTCAGTTGGTCTTCTGCTGACGGGCGCCATATATATACAGGGTACATGGTTCGGAATGACTTATATGGCATTCGTCAAGTTTAGCTTAGTGAAAAGAAGACATCTCTGCTTTGACATAAGGCTTGGAGCGTTGTGCAAGCTGGTGTTGGATTTGTTGTTTTGTGATTCGTGATTTTATCTCAATTCCCTGAATTTCGCTTCTCGCGCCTATTTTCTTCTCTGGAAAATGAATTACATTACAACCACAGGCTCCAACAGGAGCAGCCAACGCTTTAGGCCTCGTTAATCCCCCCTTATGTGTGCGTGAGGGATCGCCATGTGTACATCAAGAGCGTCATCATCATAACCCATGCAAAAGACCTCACGAGCTGCGTCGAGACCACGATTTAAGAAGAGAAAGAAAGCGATCGCGCGAATTCCCGTTGGAAGATCGGCATTATACTGACCGGGACGAGTCAGGTGCAAATCAGTCTCCTAAGATTTCGTTTGCGCTTCCCGAAAAGCGCTCTTTTTTAAGCGAACGACGCGCATCCCGCCCCTGCGAACTGGGCCCACCTGTAAAATGCCTTCTAAACTCAAACGGCACAGAAGGGACACTAGCAGATCTGACGCTGCGCCACCCGCCGCCGAGTCTGTGGAACCCGCCGCCAAGTCTGAGCCTCCCGCCGCCAAGTCTGAGCCACCCGCCGCCAAGTCTGCGCCACCCACCGCCAAGTCTGCGCCACCCACCGCCAAGTCTGCGCCACCCACTGCCAAGTCTGAGCCACCCACCCCCAAGTCTGAGCCACCCACCGCCAAGTCCGAGCCACCCACCGCCAAGTCTGAGCCACCCACCGCCAAGCCTGCGCCTCCCACCGCCACGTCTGAGCCACTCGTCGCCAAGTCTGCGTCTGCCCCCGCCACTTGGGTGCCTACCACAGCAAAGTACGAGTATACCCTTGCAAATTCGGCGCCTTCCACCTTTAAGTTTGCGACGGTAAGCACTGTATTCACTCATTCCTTTGACTAAGACTGTACTCACGATGTCGTGTGCCATTCCAGCGAATCGACTGTATACATGTGGGTGTCGACGTGGGGCGCAAGCTCCGGGGATGTGGGAGGAATACCACTTACAAGGCTTAACCATGTAAGTCGGCACATGATGCGCTGACGCGACTTCGAGAATTCGCGCGGGCAGAACCCTCTTGAGCATGCACAGGCTCCGCAAAAGTGCTATCTGCTTGAGTGGGCGTTCAGCTTCGAACGTGCCGGCGCTGTTTTGACCGTTGTATTGGAGACTATGGTAGGCTACCTCTTTCGACTACAACGAATTGGTCTTGATGCACCGTGAAGAAGGTTTGTCTGCGCATTCGAGTTGTCATGTTTTAAACCTGCCAGTGTGACGCTCACTGTGCCATCGCCTTTCTGTGCTCGCCATGCATTCAATCGGTTAGGCTTGACCTTTGAATCTAAAAGGAGGCAACTCTAGCGCAAGCCCCTCGCCCACTGCGCTGCAATGATGGGACGGGTCGTAGAGGTCCGCCTTCGCCCATGTAATTCTATACGCACGACCCCGCATATTCTTCAGCATAGGTTACGAGGGAGTAATCGCATGTCTTTATGGCGTCGAAATATCGTTTACAAGATCTGTGCAGAGGTTGTGAGATTGAATCCCTGTAAATGCGGGATTTTCTTGCTTTTTTGAGCTGGAGTGGGATAGCCATTTTTAGGTTGCAATGGGCACAGGGTACATAAAGCACTGCTCTGATCTTGGACAACTCACTCTTTCAAGGTAATCCGTCAATTTATTTCACTTGTACACACGAAAGTACGGGCGGTCTTGAAATTTCGTCGTACCTTTTATGGTCGTCCCATTAGGGTAGTGAGCGACCTGTCCTGACTGGCCAATTAAAAAAATCCACTGGTCACCTTCCCCACTGGAGTCTGCGACTTCAAGATTTTGATCTTACTGTAAGCTAGAAGCCAGACAGGCATCATTCCGAGGCAGATTGCTTCTCCCGAGCTCCGTTCGAGCCCCCCGTCCCTGAAGATGAGGCAAATTTCTTGGGGCAATCGACACCCCAACGTTGCCTAAACAACATTGGTAAAAGGCACCGAGCTGCAGCCACTTCTGGACTTTTTGGAAGGCCGATCTACCCACAAGCCGAAGCTCTCCGCACGCGGGCTACAGTTATTTTGTTTACGGAACAATATCCTCGGCACAGGAATCTGTGGTTGTCCAAGCAGCAGGGACTACCTTTGAGTTGCCCCCGCGTGCCTTCTCCACGAAATGCTACGAAGCTGCCATGACAAGCCGACTGAGGGTTACATTGGTTAAGCCCGTACAAGTTCACGAGTCAAGCATAGCTGGTTCAGGCTGAAGCTTCCTGCGATGGTGAAACAATAAATTCGTACCTGCCACGAATATCAGCTGTGCAAACACCGCCTGCACGCCCAGTGGGTTTACTTAATTAGTCAAGATACCCCCCCAAAAACACAGTTCCAACGTATGGGCATAGAATTTTTGGGCTCCGCCCCTATTTCTCATTCGGCAAATAAGTTGATAATTATTGCGACCGATTGTCTTTCCCGATACGCCTAAACAAAAGTACTTCAATGTTGCGCTGCTTTTGACGTGGCTCACTATTTTGTTTTGTCGCGGGAGGTTACCGACGACAGGGGCCCGGCGACTGCAGCGAGGAGGGCGCCACGGGGCGCCGGCACACCAGACCGTGGCATGAGCACAAAGTACGAGACCCGACCCGCTTGAGCCCAACAAAACTCCTCAGCCGACAAGCGGCCTTTTATTGCGGATGACCCACAACGACACGCACAAGCACGGGATTGGCTAACTCCAATCACGTGTGTTGTTCGACTACGACATCTATTACACACTTTCTAACACAGAGGCGCACCTAGTGCACATACGCTCATAAGGAGCGCACCACTGGCCTACACCACATATTTCATGGACAACAATATTCTGGGCCATGGAGCATAACAAATTTTGATTACAGACAGGGTAACCGCATTCAACGCGGCGCTGATTCGCGCCACCATGGACCTCCCCGGTACTTCCCACTGAAGGTCTACAGCTTACCAACCACACACAAAACTTTCTTACACCCTTTTTGGCCGAAAAGGGTATAAAGATCTTCTTCCACGACGCACGCCTTAAAAAGTTGTTTTGACTAAAAAAGGGTCTAAGGCTGAAAAAAGGGGGTTCACAAGGCTGTAAGGTTTCTTAACACCCTAAATAAGGGTGTGGGCAGCGCAGCTACGCGTGACAGTGTGGATCGTCTGAGCGCGCAGCATAACATACAGACACATTCAACACCCACAAGTCACACTTGGACGGCAAATGAATTGAGCAAGAAAACAAACGGGATGCATGCGGAGAGCGAGTACTTACTTAGTAATACAAGCGCTCTTATTGCTTTTATAGGCAGCAGAGGAAAGCGCTCCGATAGAGTCGGCGGGTTTGTTGCAAAAATGAGATATTTTAGCGGTAATTTTGGAATTATGCATTTTAATTCGAGCATATACAAGTCAGCATGAGTATTTGCAAAAATGTTTTCATTGAGAGGTAGTTATTATTTTCAGCAAGATTTGTTGACGGGCTAGTTGGTCTGATACTTGAAAAGCCATGAGGATTGCGCGGAACGACGACACGAAGAGGAGACAACAGGACGACCGCTCGTCCTGTTCTCTCCTATTCGTGTCGTCGTTCCGCGCAATCATCATGGCTTTTCAGGGTAGTTATTATGTTCAATGAGCCATAACATTTTATTAAATATTTCCGCAGCAAAAAACTTTAAAAAGAAAAAAAAAAGAAAGAGAACGTAGTTTTTGAACATTTCTTACGAGGTGGAGACGAGGGTATGAGAGGATTTCTTGTACTTCGCAGTGCAATTATATAAGCATGCATGCCCTTATTCAATAAACAGCTGAAGCGTTTTAAAATAGGTCAGTACCCATTTTACCCCACAATAAACGTGCAGAGCTACGAATAAGGTAGTTGATATTCAAGAAAAATGGTGTAATGGCCTCCCAACACCCTTTTTCCACTTATGCTACACACTGTTTGGCCAAAAATGGTGTAAAAATGTTAAGTCCACTAAACTTAGGTGCACAGAGGAACGACCTAAACGAACGCTTAAACCAAGCTATTGCAGGCATGCTAAGGATGCACGTTGAGTTGGAGCACAAGAATGGGGACGAAAGCCTTCCATACATGACATTTGCCTACAACACGGCACCGCAAGAAACCACGCGCATGCACCTTTCGCCGTCCTTTACGGACGCGAGGCAACAGCGATGCTGGATGCCATGCCCCCTCATGACAATGGCGATGCCGACAAGACTGCTCACACGATCGCCCAGCGCGCTAAAGAGGCGGAGCAGCTCGCTTGGTACCGCATCAGCGAAAGCAGATTCATGATTCCACCCTTTACAATTCTCGTCTCAGGCACGCTTCCTTCGAGCCTGGAGACTATGTATGGGTGTGGACCCCCATCCGACGTCGAGAGCTAAG
This sequence comes from Haemaphysalis longicornis, assembly GCF_048455015.1. Lineage (NCBI taxonomy): Eukaryota > Metazoa > Arthropoda > Arachnida > Ixodida > Ixodidae > Haemaphysalis > Haemaphysalis longicornis. The sequence continues at coordinate 149,063,283 of NW_027526295.1, forward strand.
CGAGAAACTTACGAAACGCTGTTGTGGACCCTGCAGAGTTCTGAAGCAGCTGAGTAACGGCCCGTATGCAGCTATTCCGGAAGACAATGTTTCAACCTGGCGTCGCCATCGCCTATCGGAAGTAGTAGTCCTCATGAAACCTTACTTCGATAGAACGTGACGCGCCAAGAGAGGCTGTTTCTCTCCCCACACTTGTGCCTCAGCATCGGGACGATGCTTCCCAGGGGTTGGGGGGAGGTAAACTGTCACTTGCTTTATACATGAGGACACTCTTATGTTGGGGCTACGCAGCGAAGACGGCGATGACGAAGAAACGAAATCGTCATCGGACCGCGCGCTGGTGGCTGGATATCGCTGTTCGAGCGCTTTTTTAAGTATTTTAAGACATTGGGGTGGTGTCGACACATCGTTCATAAAAACTTAATATTTCGAAACTAACAAAATCGTGCGCATAGCCATTCATGTAAAGTTTCACGACGTCGTGCGTACAGCCACAGGCTGTAGTAGCGTTTAGTATGGGCTGGAGTGCTTGTCTTGAAGGTTGTTTTATTTGAGTAGATGCGATGGCACTCCCACGCCAGGAGCATGTGGAAAAAAACCAGGAATAAAAATAAACGTAACTGAGTTAGGGAGAAGGTCGAAGTGGACATTTTGTTATTTGAGGAAGTGGCGTAATAAACGTCTTTACACATACTTATTAGCGCGTCAGGAAGCCTTAAGACATGACAGCCAACTCTTTCCGGATCAGCAGCCGTAAATAGTGGCCGAAGTGCGAGCTGGTCGATAGTCCAGCCAGTGTTTATAGATGATACGGTGGGTGTAGCCTCATACCATATCGTAGATAGTGCATGGCAGGAGGCATTCTTTACGAGTGGCCACTACATTAGGATACGTATTGTCACAGGACGCATAGGCGGGCAATGTCCCATACTGCCAGAACTCAAGACAGGAGATGACCAGGATGACGAAGAGGTGGTTGTGTCCTTGCTCGCGCTATCTTGCGCGGAACAGTATCAGTTAATTTCGAGCTTACTGCACTGTAAACGCAAACTAGCCGGAAATGGAGTTTTAATCAAGTAATGTGCCCTGAAAAGTACCTATAGCAAAAAATGTACTCCCTAGGCATGATCTAAATAAGTGGACGAACCTCCACGGTAGTACCGTTGCCCATCCGGGTAGCAAAAGGGAGGATTTAGAACGACTTAACACCATTTGTGAGATGGCGTTCGGTTCCTTGTATACTACCACGTCCACAATAAACGCCCTATCTGAGGTAATCATCTCAAGCGGGCGGTCGCCATGTTAGTCTTCTGTTGTCTCCGTGCACCAGCACTTCAACCGTGGCCTAATGCTAATTAGAACGAGTAAGCAGGACGCAACGGTTGCACGCAGCTACAAAACCAATACCGTACGTATACCCGTATAGATGCTTCAAGCAGCGCGATCACAGGCAGAGAGCGCGGCCGTGTTGTCTCAATCTGTTTATTTTGGCGATAGGTGGTGTCAAACTCTGCTGCTAACGAAGAGGCAGTTCTCGCCGTTGCAAACAATTGCAACGTTCATCTGCTTCGCTTGCTTGCGCATACATAGACGATTTAAATTCCCGTGCCAGCGCGCCAACGCACCCGACTGCAGCGACTCAACTTGCCCTGGCGGCACGACTGGCTGCCCGGATGTATACAACCTATCAACGCAGCGCAGCCGGTGACTCGGCGCGGCCGGAGCTTCAAGCCTCGCCTTGGGCCGTCGTTTTTTCTTATTTGTGAAGGACTAGTAGTGCCATTTGGTGGAAAGATTTTCATGTGCCCCTGTCACACGAGGAACGGCCGCAAACAGCATTTGGATACGGCGACAGGTGTGGACAGCTCGCTGGTAAGTGGTCTTTCATCAGTCGATGCGTTTGTCAAACGTTTGGATAGGGTTAACAGCGAAGTACCCGGGTACCCGTGCCGCTCACCGCTCGTACGCGCACGGGCAAAGAAAAAAGCGCACACTCGTATTATTTTACTTGTTTGTGGGTTTTAGGGTATGCGTTCGCATTCTTTTGTAGGCTGGTTTGTAACAGGGCATTCGAGGTAAAATCGTTTGTCGCGCGCGGCGTCGTTTCAAAGCAACGTGACGGTTACTTCGTGCTGGCGAGAATCAGCGCAGTCAGACGGAAGCGGTAAGGAAGGTAGAGAGGTCGGGGAAGAGGGCGCTAATATATAAAAGAAAGCGTAATGCAAGACGAGAAATATAACACAACCCGCCTGCATTTCTCCGAACTTCAGGACAGAGCCGCACACGGGTACGTTGTCACAAACTCGAGCGTACGACGTCTAAAAGTACCGTATATTTTTTTTTTTCATTTTTCAACGTGACCTGAGCCACTTATCTTCTCATTGCCGCGCATGCAGACCTGATTGTGTCCCTGTGTTTGAGCGCACAGCCATCCTTTTGCGACATAAGAACCAGCAAACGCGAGAAATTGTAGAAGCCAGCCACATCAGAAAAGCTGGTTCCGAATGTGTCAGTCATCCCTCTATCGCCCTGCTTAATCGAGAAGTCGCATATTTAGACGCACATTGAGCGCTATTTCGGTGCTTCTGGGAATGCGTGTTGGGGGTGGGAGGGGGGTCTTAATCCATGTATGATGCGGTTATCTTTGCTGATTTTTCGCCTTTCGTGCGCCTCAAAGTTCGTTTTGTGGTTTTGTTGTTACGGTTTTTTAGTATTTTCGGCTGAGTGCGCCAAGAACTGTGACGCATTGGGGGCGCGGCAATTGGGTGCTTGGGCATATAAAGCTTTGAATCGTGCAATAATAAACTAGTTGCGAGTGTGCGCTTGTGCCGTCTTCATGTGTTCTTGTCCTCGTTAATTTGCGCGCAGTTTATTTTTCGCAATGCATAATTACCAACTCGCCGAACTCGCAACCCTTTTACAGATCCTATACTCCGTAAAAATGAGTTGCCTGTCCTTTTAGGTACGGCAAAATCTCGCGCAGCGCATCATTCTGCCAGGGGGCCATATCCTAATGTCAATGCACACACTATGAAAGCAGCTTGCACTTAATGCGTCACATTGTCTGCTGATAAGCATTTTAGATTCGCCCCTCTCATCATCATTCACTTCGTGGAGATGGCGGGATTTTCTTTCATAGCTTGTTGTCACTGCAGTAATTAATAGCAGAATCAGTCCTACAAATCACAGAAACGGTTCGTTTCACGTTACACACTAACACACTTTGCACCACACGGAGGAACAATCGGTTGCAGTGATGAGGCATAAGGGTAACTTGTTGTTAAAGGGTCATTGAAAACAACCAGCAAGTTGATTTCAAACGGAAGTCGGACCTCCGCATAGCCATTTCAGCATTGATTTAGTGCCAAGATGCCTTAAGTGCTGAGAAATCGCTGTTCAACTGCTCATCAAGCGTGACGCAAACACGACTGCAGTCGCTGTTTGCATCAGAATAAACTGGAAGCAAGTGAAGCAGCGGTGATTAATAGCAGTATACAAGCAACTGAATACAACATTATCACGTACCAAGCAGTTGGTCAGTTTCGGTCAAATCGCTCATGCTTCCCCAAACTCCCCTGTCATTTGCCGTTCGAGACCACTAAGTAAAATGTTTCTCCATTGGACCTGTGATCAGTATTTACGCTTCACTGAAGAAGAACATTGGCCTTTTGAGGCCTCGGAAGTTTTGGCGTCGAACGATTTTCTCATGCGTAGCTCGCATGCTCCTTTGGAAAGCGGTACTGCCACCCCAAGTATGGACGAGTAGCACCATCCAGCGGCAGCCAAGAAAGAAGTTGTGCGCGTCAGGCCACTTAAGCCCTTCCGGTGAAAACGTGTTTTTGCTAGTTTCAACCTTATTAAAAAAAATGCCAGGTGTAAGAGGGGTATAATTGTGTTCCCCGTGAGCTAATCTATCAACCTAGAGAGACTTGCATTTTAACTTCACTGTCATTTAAAGTTGTGCTCGAGTATATTGTGCGGAAGTAATATCTTTTTTATTGCTGCAAAAGCCACGATGGTTATTGTACTGGCACTTGGTTTTATGAAGCCTTTGCATTCCTAATTTAAGTACTGAAATTCGCAGGGAACATGGCATAACAATTTTATTACTGTGCCGAATTATTAAGTTCGTTTAACCATAGTGTCTGTTTTGAATTTTACATGTGGGGCATTTTTTTTTTGCTTTTTCAGGTAGATGTTCCTTTGACTCCCTGCCTGCATTCCGCGAAAGGGGAAATTAGCCTCCGCATCGATGGCCAGAGTGTCTTGACTGCATCATCTTTACTGGGAGGACTGTGTAGTCTGTTTGCATCGTTCTGGGTTTTCAACATTCAATATCCCAAGAAGGCAAACAGAGCTCTAGCGTTTGTGGAACATGCCATTTTGGACCTTGCCAGCACCAAACCACGTATGAAGGATTTAGAACTAATTAACTTTTATCGCATCAATATCCCTCACAAATATTTTATTTGTTTTCAATCCTGTAATCATTGGATAGTAGTTTAAAGAATTTCGTATTATGTTTCTGACGTTTTCTTTTTTTTTTACTGAACAGGGGATATTTGATGGACCCTTCTGTATGCTGATAATACAGCTATCTTTTAGTGAAGCAATAATATTAACCAACTAATATAACTTGAAACAATTATCTAAATAATGTTGGCAACTGGTGCCAAATGAATCAACTCAAAATTATCGGAAAAACACGAATTACATGGCTTTTTCTTCTCACTCTGAAGAAGCTGTCGCGATACCACCCATTCTGTTCTATATCCTTGCAATTAACTCCTCAGACTGGGTCAATTTTCTTGGCGCATTTGTGTCTTTATCAAAACGCACTGGTATTTTCCGCAGCATATTTCTCGTTCTTTATATTACTCATTTATCCATTGCCATCTCATTGCTGTCTGTCTCCTACATCATTTATCTCTTGTGCCTTTACCATCTACAAAATGCTCGTTACAAATGCTCGTTACCACCAATTGAAAAAAAATTTTGTTGTTGTAAACCACTGCAACCACTTTTTTCACTTTGTGTACTGAGTACTGATGCGTACTGATAAGTACTCACGCGTTCTCAATCCTCTAGTATTATATAATGATGTCACTTACAATGCCGTTGTGTTTGTGCCTATATGTTTTTCGCGTATTTCCAGTTCTTGTAGTAATATTGTATCTACAGTTTGTTCAACTAGCACACAGGTCGCTCATTTCACCACCAACTGAAATTTTTTTGTTGTTGTAAACCACTGCAACCATTTTTTTCACTTTGTGTACTGAGTGCTGATGCGTTCTGATAAGTTCTGATAAGTACTGACGCGTTCTTGATCCGCTATTATTATATAATGATTTCACTTACCATGTGGTTGTGTTTGCGCCTATCTTTGTTTTTCGCGTATTTCCAGTTCTTGTAGTAATATTAATTCTACGGTTTGTTCAACTAGCATTCTATTGCTGTCTTCCAATACTAACTGGCGTGTTTTTAGCAATTTACCATTTTTGCTTTCTTATAGGAGGTCGCCCTAAGTTTTTATTTCGGAGCCTCCTTGTGTACACCATGTACCATGTAAACTTGTATGCGAAAGTTCGTTTGAAATAAACCTGAAACCGAGCAAAACCGTGTGAAATCAGTACTCCCGCAGGAAACTAGAAACTCTCCCTTGTGGCCTTGAAAAAACTCCTTTCGGAAGGCCTACAAAACCGCCCAAACTTTGCAAAACTCCATTCAAAAGAAATATATGCTTCCCTTGAACCTCCTAAAAACTCCCCTCGCGAGGCCTACAAAACGTAAAACTCCATGCAAAAGAAGTAAATGCTTCCCTTGAACCTCCTCAAAACGCCCCTAAAATGACATAAGTACTTCCCAAGGGAGCCATAATAAGCTCCTATTCAACCGCCTAAAAAGTCCATAAACATCACTTAAAAACGCCTTGAGGAAGTAAAGAATACTCCATTTTGATCTCCTTAAATTCTCCCTAACATTTCTTAACACTCCCTAACTACCTCCTTTCTATCACCTAAAAACACCCTGTTTTGAGGAGGTGAACAAAACCTCCCTGTTCCTTGTAGTAAAAAAAACTCCTACAAGGAGGATCACTAGAGGACAGGCGAAAAAGAACCTCTAGGGAGTATATGGGTGGAAAAAAAGTTTAGAGTGTGAGCCTTGTAGTTTCTTTGTATAACGGCCATTCGATTCGCTAATGAGCTGGGATATCGGTTTGTGTGCGTCAGATGCTGGCGGCTTTGAAGGCCGGGGACTGTCGTGTCGAAGGAGTACCCGGTGGTCATGAGCACTGGCAGAGACGTGTACTACTTCATTCTTTCTAGGGACGCGTGTCCTGGGGTCCAGACGATAAGGATAGAGCAGTTCCCTTGATGGCTTAAAGGAGGCGGACGTTGTCGTATTTTTTGGCTGCATCAGCAGGGGGTTTTCCGCCTCTTTCATTGCGGTGTGCTGCCACCTGCGTGCCTAGCGGAAGTTGAAGCTGTAGGGTTTGCCGGCGTTTCCTCCGGCTGCGTTCTCGTTGTATGCACGGCAATCCCACATTACGGCGAGGAACAGCCGAAGTTTTTCTTCTGTGTTGGTGTTATACGCCTTAAGATGACAGCCCCTGGTCATCACATAATACCAGGCGGCTTCTATCACTGAATGAGGGCTGCCAGAGAAATCTCGGACAGATCCGTGTGCCATCCGAGTAGCAGAGCGAGCAGTACTTGGAGTCGTCTGGCATGAACTGCGATCGCCAGCTCAACAAAGGCCGGCAGTTCGCAAAATGCCTTTAAGCGCTGGACACATGTACGATTGGTACACGCGATTCGCGTGCGACTGATCGTTACGACTGTCGCCACGACTAGTCGTACGCGCATGGAGGATGCGTACGCGTGAATTTGAGACGGCCCAATGCGCGCATGAGATGCGTCGTCGGCGTCGCTCCGCCCACTGTTTTTGCTCCATGGTCAACTACGATGATCGCTGAGCTGAATTTGTAGATTCTGCGCGTTTGTTCGCAAGAAATGGATAAAGCAAGCAATCGTGAAGCGTTTTCTGCCTTCGGAAACAGTCCGCGCACACGCCGGCCGCGCCTGCCAGCTCGGCACACTCAGCGGCTCGAACCGGCGCAGACCACGGTAGCAACCGCGCTTGTTGCTGCTCTTCTGAATCAATCTGATCGCTTAAAAGTTCCACATGCGAGAAAGTAGGTGTTAGTGTGGTGAAAAATTGTGCTAGGGATTGTTGTCAGGGCTTATTTTAAAAGCGGCGATCAGATATATCTGCCGCGATGCAAGCCTACGCTGACCAGTCGCCGCGGCGCGCGGTGCGCCGAGCGGCCGAGAGATGGCGATACCTGCGCGGAAGCATCGAAACAGGCTACGCAGATGTCTTGGTCACCGATCGCTCAAACGGCAGTTATAACTTAAATAGAGTTCCACACGCGAGAAAGGGGATGATAGTGTAGTGAAAAGTTGTGTTGCGGATTGTCATTCGCAGTTGCACAGATAGCAGCGATCAAATATCCGCCGGGATGCTAAGCCTAAAGTTCCCATCACCCGAGCCGACGCGAGCGACGCAAACCGCCGTAGCCGATCGCGTGCGGCCGACGGGAAGCGATAGAAGCCGACACCGCTCCCTTTTCGGCACTCCGAGTTACAGCGGAACGCAGCACAAGTTGTGGGCATTGTTCCGCGCACAACGAGCACACACAAAAAATCAAACGATGTAAATACAACCACGACCCCTTCCCGCTTGTGCGGGAGCTGTGGGGAATGTCGTCTGCTGCCCCTACTGGACTGCTTAGGGACTTGGCCGCTAGGGGATTGCCCATGCGCAGTGGGGTTGTGAAAGAGGCGGATTGAGGGTACCGTCAGTTCAGGACATGAAGCCCTGACACAGTTCAGTGCCGGGAGTCAATCCGTTTCTCACTGATCATTAAAGGCCTGAGATGAAGCTACACCATCCCTGAGGAGGAACGTTTGCAGCGATCCCGTTTCTGATCGCTGCGTGACGCTTGTTATGGCATTGCTAACTTCTTGCGCACAGTATACGATTCAATGCCATTCTATCCTTCTGCCGATCATCCTGTCAGCGACGAGCACGGCCATGAAGTCGCTTTCAATACCAGCCTGTAGAGGAAGGTTACGAATATAAAACTTAAATCCCCTTTGATATCTACAGCGCTCCGAAACTCGACACACAGGCGTTTTCATGATTCGCATACATCAGAAAAATTGACGAATCCGACGCATAGGTGTGAATCGACGGGACGGGAACCTTCAAATGCATGCTGTTCCCAATTCTCTTCTCACAAACTGCTTCTCGCTCTCTTCAAAAAAAAAAAAAAAACAAGACAAAAAATTGGCCGCGTATCTGCTCCTTTTGTTGCAAATGTCGCCAAAAGACGATAGTCTTCGTAGACATTTGCCAAGGAAATGCCGCCCTTTGCTTTTCCGCTCACCTCTCATGCTGTTCCTATACCGTCGCGTCATCCCAAGGTAAACACACTAAAGGTTTGCGCAAGGCGATTTGAATTTACCGCGTTCCACTGCTACAGGCCGGTTCCTCGATGCCAGCGCTGCAGTACGGCGGAGACGCGCGTGAATGGAGGCGGCCGACTACAAGGTTTATAGAACCGCGTGGCCGTGCTCCACGTGCGTTCCAAGCAGAACGTGTAACCTAGCTAGTGGAACCTCTCGTTGCTGTTGCCACGTGATTTTTCATACGCTGCCAGGAGGCGGTGGTTTTCTTCAGTAGATGTAGAATATCACTTTGTATCGAAAAATCAACCATCCATCAATTTTTAAATAAATGAACACTGTAAATATCCCTTGTGAACTAATTTCCTGTCTTATATTTCCGTAATGTCTTGTTCTTGTTCAACAAAGTTGACAAGTATGACCATATAAACCGGGCTTAGACGTTTACATTTGGCTGTGAGTATATAAGACTATTGAGCAATGTCGATTTTACTTAGGCCGGGTGGCTGAATGGAGTCACAGACAGACAGATAGACAGACAAACCAAAATTTCTGGGTTTAAGTAGCCCAAGAAAGACTATCGTCTTTAAAAAAAACATGCGCTGCCGTCGCACGGCCACGACAAGCTTCCGTCGGCGCGCGAATTTGAAAGGCCGGGAACCGAAGCGCGGTCAGTGGCATTTCCGTCGGCGTCATTAATTGGTTCGGTCGGTTGCTGAAGCGTGGCCGGTGGCGCTTCCAAGGGCGGCACGAAACCGCACGAGGCACGTGCTATAAACCTTGGCTGAGCTTGAAGGTCACAGGCACGCTACCAGACGTTTCCTGGGTTTGTACCTGGAAAATTCTGAAGAAATTCAAAGAATTATAGACTAATGCGCAGCATTCTTATGCCGCTTGTCCTGAGTGTGAATTTCTTACAGATATTGTTTTTGTTTTTTTCTAAATTGTGTCCGACCAATTATCTCCATATACGTTATTACGATTGCATTTGAAACTTTTGCAAAATCTGCGTTATTGTGGAAGTTCAGGGCGTCCACGGTTGGCCAGTTTCCGTAATTATTTCGTATTTTTCTTACTTTTTTAGTTTTCCGACATTTCGTTCTTTCAATCATGTCAATTTACGCTATTGTGACGATTACAGGGGGAACTTTCGCGAAATCTGCATTATTCTGCAAGTGCCATGCATTAACGTTTTCCCATTTTTCCGTCATTTTTTAATATTTTTCTTGTTTTTTTAGTTTTGCACAATTTCGTGCGACAGATTATCTCCATTTCGTTATAATAATCATTACTTTTGGAACTTTCGTGAAATCTGCATTATTGTGGAACTGCAGGGCGTTGCACGGTTCGCCATTTACCGTAATTATGTTGTTCCTTTTTTTAAGTTTCAAATTTCGTTGGACCAACTGTACCGATTTACGCTATTATAACGCTTACAGGTGAACTTTCCCAAAATCTGCATTATTGTGGAAATGCCATGCGTTATACATTTTGCCATTTGCCGTAATTTTTTAGTACTTTACTTATTTTTAGTTTTTCAATATTTTGTCCTACCAATCATCTCCATTTACGTTATTATAACGATTACAATCGGAACTTTCCCGACATCTGGATCATCGTAAAATGTTAGTACACTCTTTTCCAGTTGCCGTAATTATTTGATATTTTTCTTAATTTATGAGTTGTCCAAGATTTCTATCGACCAATTACCTCCATTTACGCTATTGTAATGATTGCAGTTGTAACTTTCGCGACATCTCCATTATTGTGGAAATGCAGACAGAATCGCTATTTTCCGTAATTTTTGTATTGCATTTTCCTTATTTTACAGTTTTTCAAAATTTCGTGCTACCAGTTATCTCCATTTACGCTATTATAGCGATTACAGGTGAAACTCCCGCGATATGTGCATTTTCGGGGAAATGCAGGGCACCACACGGTCCTGGCTGTGGGGGTACTAGGCAAAGAATGCTACACATTTATATACTTTCGCCGCGACTTGGAGTGAACCCACGCCCTTGGGCTTACGCCGAAAAGATATGACCTCTTCCCATAGCCGCGCTCGCTCTCCTCCAGATCGTTCTGTTGCACACGTAGACTGTTCTACGCACTCCGTTTTTCCCCCTGCCTCTAAAAGAGAGCACATTTTTAGACTGCGCGTAAAATCTTCTGCGACGTCGGTGCGTTTCAGGGTATGTCATTCGGCTCGTCCCCCGAAGTGGCCGGTGACCTGATGCCTCAGACACCGGCGACAAGCGGGGTTTCAGGAAGGCGCACGAGCCTCTCCAAACGCGCTCTCTTCTCGGAAGTGGTGCACTCCTTCTGGAGCATGCGCACCGGCGCGTCCGGAGCACGTGTCTTCGTGTGAGTACAGCCTCTGCTTGCTTGAGACTGCTGCAAGAACTTGCTCTGTAGGAGCCTTGTGCGAACAGCGCACTCCGTTAGACAAAAAAATTATGCACACATCATGCCTTGTGTTACGCCTTTTATCAGAGGAACGTTGGCATGATTCCTTCCAAGGGCAAAGTTATGTACACGGAAGTGCGTATAGGCCTTGGCAGCCTCTCTGTCATTCTAAATATCCCCACGAGCGTTCAAATGTTTTGGAGCATCTCATTGTTCCTTCGTTTTATTGTAATCATTGGCATTCTGTGCAGCTTGCCCAAAGATTAAGCATTTCTCCGGTGGTGGAAGATAATATTATTTGTCTGCTCGACATTTTCTTTTTTAAGTGGTACTTCAATAAAATCAACTTTGCGAAGATGAACATTATCGGTCCAATATAAAGCTCAAGTCCTGATATCAGTTCCTCTAGTACGCGATTGCCGTTTTTGATGGCATTAATAATCTTGCTACACTCAGTTAAATGGTCCGATGCTGTAAATGTATATTTCCCCTTTCCTTCTTGTTAACTTATAGTATCACAATAGTACGTACGGCTTTCCTCTGGAAAAAGTTTGTCCTTTCGTACACAGTCACAACGTACGTCACTGCGTACTCATCGCCAACATCAATCATAAGAGGAAGATGCGAAAAAACAGGCCTTCCTCGTGAAGGGAAAGATAGTGTCGATATGAGCGGGGTGTGGAGCGGGAGCATCCTCGCAGCACAACTGATCATCGGAGACGATGCCGCTCGATGAGGAATAGTGCAACATGAGCATAGGGTTGAGTAGAACGACACGATATGCACTTTTCTTTCTTAAGTCATGGACTATTCCCTCATTAGGAACGGTCATGTGTTATCCGTTTTTTAAACAAGAACCGGAGGCACGTTAGCTATTCTCAGCGGCACAATTACCACTTCTGTTCATTTTATGTTCTTCTATAAAAGGCAATTTCGAGCGAGACCTGATTGGCAGACAGCAGGTGGGCCGGATGTGACACAACACAAGCAAGGCGGAGCGTCATTTTCTGTGCACGTCATTGGTCAGAGGCCTCGAAACTGCTATTATGGCACGATTGAAATGGAAGCGAAATAAGCACTTTTGAAAGGCACACAGCTCGCTATTCCGTCTCGGGAGGAGCAATGGCGCCTGTCATTCGTTCCTCACCACGTTGAGAACGGAGGGCGGAGGGGTTTTGTTTGGGTACATGCACTGATAACAAATGTCATGTTCTCACCACTTCTCTCGGAATAAGAATGAATCTAGAATTTCGCTGGTGCAGTTTTTTGTTGCATATTTTGAATTGTCGTAGCCCCCTCAGGAAAATACATTCATCCCCGAATTTTCTGGCGTGAAACGCCCTTTGCGGGGCTGCGTACAATTGTGCTTTGACGAATAAATATCGCCTCAACAATGCCCCTACGATTTCTAGAAGCCAAGTCCAAAACTTCGTCCCATCACAGTCCGTTCCCATACTGGCGCAGGCGCGAGGTTCGAACCCGGGACCTGATGGCGCGATTGCTTGCATCCTGGTCTTCGGCCTTGTGCTGGTGGTGCTCAACGCAATGCTGGGTGTGAGCAACGAGCAGCAGCAGGACGTGGTGGTGAACGGAAGCTTCGGCACCTACCGTGGCACCGTCTCCTCCCGTTGCCGGCATCTTGGTGAACGCCTTCATGCGAGTGCCGTACGCGGACCCTCTGACGGCACGCTTTGGGGAGCCGATTTCTTGGCACCGCAAGGGGACAACAGTTCGACAACACGGCGCCCGGACCCGGCTGTGCACAGACCGATTTAGACGGCGGTAGGCTCCGAGTCTTGTTTTAAAGAAATTTTACTGGAGAGAGAGAGAGAGAGAGAGAGAGAGAGAGAGAGAGAGAGAGAGAGAGAGAGAGAGAGAGAGAGAGAGAGAGATAGAGAGAGAGAGAGAGAGAGAGAGAGAGAGAGAGAGAGAGAGAGAGAGTGGCAAGGGAGGGAGGGAGGGAGGGAGGGAGGGAGGGAGAGAAGTAACTTTAGTGTGGGAAAGATGGTAATCCTAGACGCCGATGAAGAGCTGTTAGGCTCTAGGAGCGTCTTCGGCCAGCTGAATGGCCCAAATTCGACCCGCTGGGTCGGAGCTGAGCAATACGGTCACCCATTGATCTACACTAGTGATGCTGCGACCTAACGCTGTCACTTGTGGACAGGCCTACAGCATCTATGCTAAGTCTGCCCTGTCCTTACACTGGTGGCACAGCTCAGTTCGAGTGGCGCCGTGTGCGCATTCGTTCCCGGTCAAGCCGTAGTGTGCAGGTACCCATATTAGATATATCTTGCTGGACTACAGAATATTGTGAAATAAAGTCTGAGCATTGCAAACGCTTACGGGCAGACGCACCCACTTGAATAATTTAAAATAGCAGACTGAGCCGCTCACCGCGTATGTGATGTTTCTGGACGACATCATTGCCGAGGCGATCGATGACCGCCTCTTCACTCATTCCCGAATCATTCGTGTTACCCGGAGCACATGGAATCGCGTTGTCAATTTACTATCATTGACTATCGCAAGGTGTTGGCATCGCGACCGGGTGATTGGCTGCGACCACGTATACCACGTCCTCGAAATTAGGTGTCGTTGGTGCAGGACCTTTCTCTCGCCTCTCTGCGTTCCAGACAGTGGACCGGATGCATGTTTTGGGGGGTCGGCGGGATGTGACTGTGTTCTCGCACTTCGTTAGCCAAAGGTATCTTGTGTGTCCGGTTCACGAGTGGTGGATCTCCCCAGGGAGCCGAGAATATGCCGAGTCGTCTGGCTGTAGCTAAGCCGCTCTCGGTCAACTAGCCGTTCGGCCTCTATTAGTACACTAAGGGTGCTGTGGAGCCCGAGTGCCTCCACCCGTCCGGTCGGAGCAGTGATCTGGATGTCTAGGGCCTACTTGTAGGCCTGCCTAATAGGGGCGACAATCTTGAATTCTTCGTCACATTTCAGCTGTGGGAGAGCGGTGACGTACGTTATCCTGCTGAACACAAAGTCTTCAACTAATCGCAAGCGATAGTGCTCCTTCATACCATGATGCCAGTGACATATTCCCGATATCAGTCAGTAGACTTACGCACGCTTTTTTCGAGCGCCAGGGCCGTCTCTGAGTTGTGTTCATTGGCCTGTATTTGGAGACTGAGACTGTTGGGATGGGGTTGCGTTCCATTCTCGAAGATCTTCAAAGCCGGGCAGTTGGGTCTGTACGTCTACCTTTACTAGTGTGTCTGTAGAGCGCCAGGTCTGATTTTCGCGAGGAGCAGCTCATGCCCCCCGGACCTTCGTACCACTCGAACACCTCAATGCTCGGTTTTAAGATGACCCGAAAGCGCCCGCCACAGCCTCCGCTGACCGAAACACTGATATCACCCACAGAGAGACTGTGTTGAAGGCCATCCATCTGTTAAACCATCTAAGAAAGCCCCATCATAGCTACGTTGAACAGAAACAGGAAGAGTACTGAACCCTGCGGAGTCCCCCTTTCATAAAGTTGATCACATCTGAGTGAAGTGCCCCTACGACAAGTGTAACTGTGTCTTTGCAGAAAAAGTTACTGATGTGGTTGTATACTCGTATACCAAAACCGAGTTAGCCCAGGTTGTCACAAATTTCCGAGTATTTTACGTTGTCAAAAGCCTTAGGTAAATCTAATTCCAGTATGGCTCCGGTATCTAGAGGGAAACAGCGGTCCCCATCGATGACGTCATGTTTGAGAACGAGCATGATGTTCTGCGTTGAGAATTGTGTACGGAACCCGATTATGGAGTCTGGAAAAAGTCGATTGTCTTTCATGTAGTTGGTTATTCGACTTATAACAACGTGTTCCAATAGTTTCCCAATGCAAGAAGTGGTGGAAACGGGTGTAAGGTTTTCTATCTGGAGTTTTTTCCTGCTTTAGGTACCATGACGACTTTGGCTGTTTTCCACTTAGCCGGTAGTCCCTCAGTCTCCAAGGCTACGTTCATGTATCATGTCAGGGCTTCAACGGTCTCCAAGGCTACGTTCATGTATCATGTCAGGGCTTCAACGGACTCGTCATATAGGTGCCTCAGCGTTTTATTTGAAATGCCGGCCGGGCTAACAGCAGAGCAATTGCGAGCAGAGCAATTGCGTTGTGCCACGGTAGCACCCCTAACTTCACTTGCAGGGATAGGCTGGTAAAGCGCACTGAACATCTTTAGCTTACCGTGCTACCATACCGTTACCATTGTACCGTGATGTAACTGCAAATGCACGAGCAGCTATTAAAGGTAACTCATCGGCACATGTCTTACAGTCGCCACCCAGCTCTCCGCGCCGGTGAAGCGTGAAGAGTACCGTCGCGTCCTGTCATGCACTCTGCACTTGGTGCTTGGTACAAAGATAAAAATAATCATACTTGATGTTTTTATGCTTTATTTTTGTGGAATCATGCTCAGGAGTACGACAAACGACGATTTTTCTCAGATTGGAGAGCAAAATAGATTAGGAGAATAATACTTGTGTCTGTTCACACGGCAACTTAACAGAGCACAGAGAAGAGTTTAACAAGTTCTGAAATTTTTTCGTGGCTTTCAACGTTAAGTTAACTACATCGGTGGGAGAATTGTTGCGCCGTAAACCCAGGGTTACGTGTAAGGCACAAATCCGACGCAGAGTATATGCGCGACATCTGTTTCCCTATCCAACCGTGCTAGGTTTCATGTCATTTAAAAAGGCCATGTGTTAAAAGAGCCATGAAGACCAAATACAAGTTTGTTTTACTTAAAATATTTGTTGTTTTATAGTTCCCCCAGCACTTACACGGCAGCAAACGGTGCTTTATTCACTGGTAAATTAAACAATTGAAGCCCATATCTTAATTCTCCGCTGTATCGTATGTTTCATGGCATCTGCAATGACATATTCAGTATCGGTACCTAATACAATGAATAGTTTGGTGACTGAGGCTTGCAACATGCAACAAATTGTCTTTTGACGCCCTTACTTACAGTGCGCAATCCTAGATGGTACAACAGAGTTCGCTTTTAACCGGACTCTGTCTGCCGTGTTTTTGTCACGGTTTAAAGTAATTATTTCGTGAAACATCATGTATGACACGACAAACCGGGTCACGGAAGTGGCCCTGCCGCTGATGCCAGTTGGCCAGTGTCGTGTCAGACACGCCCAACGCACCCGACAGTTGTGTTAGGCTGTGTCGCCCGGCAGGTGTCGTACTAACTTCTTCCATGTTTACGTGCTCGTTCTTGACTTTGTTTGTTTGCCCCTGCACTCTTAATGCCATAAAACGAATATGCGCTAAATTTAAGCGCGAATAGCTTGCAAATTATAAGCTTGCAAAGCGCAAATTACAAACCTGCACAATGCGCAAAGCGCATCGCGCAAGCTTCTAATCCCTGTTTAATTTGGCTTAGATTTTGTCGGAATTTTCCAACGCCAATCAGCTGCCCATCATACGTCATAACTTTAGGGCGGAAAAGTAGCTAGGATGCCGCATGCCTACTACCTATTTTCCTTATTATACAGCTGATTTGAGTGAAGTTTGCGTGAATGTTGTGTTCATGGCCCCTTTAAGAAGCGCATTTTCCAAACAGATGTGACGCTACGGCTACCACAACCGCTCCGAAGGCCTCCGGGGATTCGTTGAGACCGCTGTCTAAACAAGTAATTTGAATAGAAACTTTCTTCGCTAAGATAAACTTAAATTTCATTGCGCTAACTCAGTCAAATTATGCTACATCACAATGTGTCAGTGATCTAAATTTCGCAACCCTTTGTCATATATTATACAACTATAAGACGGTCTCTTGGTTCGGTTTTAGGTTCTATACAATGTGAAATTTGATTCAAGTGTGCTTTGTGCGCTTGTTGACATACTAATGGGAAAATAACTGGACTTTTTAGGATCAATGTTTTCACCAAAACCATTCGCAGACGAAATGAACGCGAACACGTCGGAGGATTGCCTTCACCTGAACATCTGGGCTCCTGCATGCAGCGGCCCTCAGTGCGGCGGAAGAAAAACCGTCGTTTTCTTCCTCCACGACGGCTTCTTTCAGGCGAGCGTCATTTATTTGCAACTGGTCTCTGATGCCAAAGCTCAGAATGTTAAGACTACACGTATCTGCGAATGCTAGGGATGACAACACGGCTTTTGCTGCATCTTTTAGCGTCAACTCAGGTTATTAGCAACGGCGTTGATGGATTGATTGTTGGATTGATTGACTGATTGGATGATTGGTTCCTTGATTCATTGATTCCTTCATTTATCCATTCGTTCGTTCGTTCGTTCATTTGTTTGCTCGTTCATTCATTCATTCATTCATTCATTCATTCATTCATTCATTCATTCATTCATTCATTCATTCATTCATCCATTCACTCATTCATTGATCGGTGGGTCCCTCGTTTGCCTTACTGGCTAGAGCTGCAGGGGAAAATGAGTCCGCCACGTAAATAAAAAAACTAAATTTTTAATAATGCCTATTTAATGCACACGTGACCTAAAAATATGAAGCCTGTTATTCACTTTTAATGTGTATGCCTGCATTATCCCATTCCGAACGGTTAGCATGCATCGCATGCGGGGAAAATTCTCCAGAAATTCAGAGAATCGTGTAATTATGCGAAGCAATCTCATGCCGCTTGTCTTGAATGTGACTTCTTTAAGCCATATTTTTCGAATTTTTTTAAAATGCTGCCACACCAATTATCTCCATTTACGCTATAATAACGATTACAAGTTGAACTTTCGCAAAATCTACATTGTGGACATGCAGGACGTTGTACGGTTTGCAGTTATACGGTTTTTATGTTTTTCTTAATTTTTATTTTTTCACAACTTTTTTCGACCGACTAGCTCCATTTACGCTATTATAACGATTACATTTGCAACTTTAACGAAATATGCATATTGTGGAAATGCAGGGTGTTGCATGCATGGTTCGCCATTTTCCGTCATTTGTTTATATTTTTCTTATTTTTCTAGCTTTCCAAAATTTCGTGCGACAAATTACCACCATTTACGCTAATATAACGATTGCAGGTTGAGCTTTCACGAAATCTTTATTATTGTGGAAATGGAGGGCGTTATACGGTTTTTCATTTTCCGTAATTTTGTTACATTTTTCTTTTTTCAGTTTTTCAAAATTTTGTTCGATCAATCATCTTCATTTACGCTAATATGACGATTACATTTAGAACTTTCGCGACATTGACATTATTGCGTTTATGCAGAGCATGTTACGGTTCGCCATTTTCGGTATATTTCTTATATTTTTTTTCTTATTTTTCCAGTTTTTGATAATTTCGTTCGGCCAATTATTCCCATTTACGCTATTAAAACGATTAAAAATGCAATTATCACGAAATCTGCATTCATGTGCAGTTTTCCGGCTCATAACAATTCCTTCAGAAGTAATTACTCTGCAGTAGTTATCTAACGTAATTAAAAGAATTTTAGCACTGCTAATACTGAGGGCGACAGCTTGCATTTTGCGGAGGTTGAAGCTGTGCGCTCAACTCTACTACGTTCCAGAGCCAAGGAAACTATCCCATTGAAATGTATGGGCGCTAACCTTTGACAGCGAGTAAGGCAAAAACTCTTTAGAGTTCTGGAAAGGTCTTTCACAGTGTTCATTCCAAAGTCGACTCTCTGCTCCGTACGAAATATCCCTTTCTTGGAGTGGTTCCACTAGGTTTCTGGGAATTCGGAATCTTGAGCGAGAAATCTGGGGATGATTGTTGGAAGGCGAGGCGTTGCACGGTTCACCCTTTTGTTATTTTTTAGTTTTTCCAAATTTTCTGCCACCAGTTATCTCCGTTTACGCTATTATATCGATTACAGGATCACTGAATTTTTGCGGAAAAACAGGGAGTTACGCGACCTGGCTGTGGTGGTACTCGGCAAAGAATGCTACGCATTAAAAAATGTAACCTTGTCAAACTTTTAAGTGAATGTTCTAAGTTTGCCCCCCTTCATACCACGTCGTCGAAGAGTAGGCGAATCCATGTAATGATCCCTCCCTTTGCTCCAGCGTTTAATAGAGGTGATAATAAGGGCTTTACTGAGCTCCCATTCTTGCAGGCAGGGTTATTAGGCCTTTCTTTAATAGTTATGATTAATTCGTGAATTGTCTCCCCAGGATGTCCTCGACGTGGTTGGCTATACAAGACCAGGCGGCGATAACGTGTGTCTGGAAGTTGGAAGTTGGAGAGCCACCCGTTCGATGGCCTGAGTGACTAATGCTAGGCAGTAGGGTGATAGGTATATTTTGTCGGACTTCAGGCAATCCTATAACCGACGCTTGTGCTCATGATATGCCAGCACTTACTGCAGTTACGTGTCCCTCTGCGATACGTAATGTTAAGTGAGACGTACTCGGTTCTGAATGATCTAGTTCAGCCAGACCATTCTATGTCAAGGTGCGGGTGCCTGTTAACGACGTTACAATTCAAAGCGTAACCTTAGGCCTAACGTCAGGCCGGAACATGCCCGCGTTCGCATCTGCACGGGCAGCGCCGTCCGGTAGCAGGTTTCAGTAGATGCCGCATAAAAAGACAATTACCTGGAACTTACGTTGCTGCTCGCCTGATTTCTGCATCTGTAATTAGCACGATCAAATTACTTATGTACGCCACGTCTCTAACGCACGCGTCTAAGGCCATACCGCTCTCATTAGGTCCGCCTTCAGTAAGGCAGAGCCAGCGAGCCGTGGTGGCGTTAGATATGCGAGCTCGTCTCGCGCTCCGCAGTTCCTGGGTTCGACTCCCAAACACAAATTTACCCAATTTTCTTTCCATCTCGATTAGTTCGATTGTTCTCGCCCCGCCGGCTATTTTGTGAGCTAAATCTGAGCCCCGAGGTCGGATTTTTAAAGTACGGAGCTTACTAAGGCCTTCGCATAAGTAAAAGCTAACGCAATTTAAACTGACCGGAAACATTGCAGGTTGGAAGCGACAACTACGACGGGCGAGCGTTGGCGGCCCTAGGCGACGTGGTGGTCGTGGTGCCCAACTCACGACTGGGCGTCCTAGGTTTCCTAAACTTGCCCGTGCCTGGCGTGCCCTCCAATGCCGGGTTGCTCGACCAAGCCGAGGCGCTGAACTGGACGGCACGTAACATCGGGTTCTTCGGTGGGGACGAGTCCGACCTGGTGGTGGTGGGCCACGGTTCTGGCGCATCGGCGCTAGCATACCACCTCTGGGCTCGTGAGGAACTGACTGCCTTCGCCAACGTCCACAAGGTCGTCTTCATGAGCGAGAGCCCACTCACCAGGCAAGGCCGACTAAGATCGTTGCCAGTGCTTCCCGCGGCGTCAGCTGCTTTTGCGCGCAAATGAGTTGTTCAGGCAAAATCTGGCCACCCTTTCGGCGAGAAAAGTTACATAGCTCACCCAATCAGCAGAAAACTACTATCTCGCTGGCAAATCATAACAATCAAGCCAGTTATCGGAACCGTAAACTGCCATTCCTCCACTCCCGAAACCCATTCCGTCGTTCCGAATCTCGGAAGATATTAATAATAGACACGAATTATACGTTGCCATTATCGGAGTGATTTCCACGCCGCTGTTGCACTCCACCTAATCATACTGCGCTGCCACTTCCTGGAGACAAGAGAAGTGCACGCTGATATTCATCCGTCATGCTGCATGTGCGTTTGCTGGCATTTTGTGTTGGCTAGGCAACGCAGTCTATACAATTTCTACGAAAGGACCCAAGAGCCGCTCTACTTTTTACTCCAATATCTTCTCAGGCCATTTTTAGTCTATTGGCACATTACCCTTTCCTGATGATAAGGGAAGGATAATTCGCCGGAAGCTTTGTCTGATTGGCTTTCAGTTTTGGTCCCGTACTTCCGGTTGACAAAGCGGTTGTGTGAGCTTTCATCATTTTGACGTTTCGTGACGTTTACTGGCACCAGTTCTAAAGTTTGCATTGTTTCTGTCTATTTGCAGCGCGTAATTCTTGGCCGGCAATTAAAAACTAGACGAAATGCAGCAGACATGACAACGTAGGCCTGCCTCCGCTATTCAACAGCAATGCGGCTTGCGCGTCACGTCATCTCTGCGATTGGCTGAGAAGACGTGACGTAATATAAACAGTTAGCGGAACGTTTACAGCACACACTGGCAACTCGAGCTTGCCGAAAAGTGAGTTTTTGCGTAACAGCTTCGAAATGGCTGTGGCCGCCGGACTGAAATGGGACGAAACATGTCACCCACTTTCGGCGCCGGGAAATCCCCGCGAATTCGCCGCAGGCGCAGTTTCGCCCAACGCGCGGTTTAAAGGGACCCTGCAACACTTTCGATAAGCGCTTTAACTCTTTCGCTCGCGTCTGGAACCACTGCGAAAGCTATAGTTACCGCCAGCATGGACCGGCACTGTGGGATTTACTCGTCGCACCTGATACGCCTTCCATTTCTGCTTTGTTTTTGTGGCTTTGTTAAGTTGGGGCCCTATTCTCGTCTGCACAAATTCCCTTGGAATTGGGCAATTGGCCGGAAGTCTTTTCTGATTGGCTTTCAATTTTGATCACGTGCTTCCGGTTTACAAAGCGGTTGTGTGTGGTTTCGTCATTTTGACGTTTCATGACGGTTACTGTCAACAGTTCTAAAGTTTGCCTTATATCTCTTTACTGAAAGCGCATAATTCTTGGTCAGCAATGAAAAACTACACTAAATGCACCGGACAAGACAACGTAGGCTTGCCTTTGCTATTCAACAACAATACTTCTTTTAATACAAGCCCTCTCTCTGATTGGCTGAGAAGGCGTGACGTAATTTAAACAGTTGGCGGGACCGACACGTCACGCTTTGGCAGCTTCAGCCTGCGTAAAAGTGACGTAATGTTACGTAACAGCTTGAAAATGGCGGCTGCTTTTGCCGCAGAATAGGGCAAAAAATTTCGGGGACCCTCGGCGCCGCGAAATGTCCAGAAATTTGCAACAGGCGCAGTTTCGCTTGACGCGCGGTTTGAAGCATGTTTTCTACCGAAAAAAATAATAGTTTCAACTATTTCGAAGTCAGCGATCATGGCGCATACAAATGACGCGCAGTATTTTGCTTTTATGTTTGACAATAAAACAATAATCATTTGTTTTGCGTAATCGCAACATAAGAGGGCACTACAAGCCTCTCCATTGCAAAGAAGCCAACGCATGAGATTTGCCCACACTCCTCCTAGTAAACAGGGGCTCACATGATCGAATTCAAGATAAAAATAAGAAAGCAATCTGACCGTTTTATTTATTGCTTCACTGATTGAGTTCGAGCTTGACGAATGAGTGAATCGGCGGCATCAGTACGCTCCACCGTTATCAGGCGTAGCGTTCCGCTCTCCATACCGCGTCATGCAGCCCATGGTCTTTTTCTGTGATCACGCCATAAAATTGCTACATGGCAGCAGACGGTAGCTTGGTGACGGCGGCAGCCGGAAATTGGTAGCGCAACAACACAGCTTCCATTACAGCAGAGAGCTGAACCACGTTACTAAAAGTAAGTTGAGGAAATAAACAGATACGACAAAAACATTGCGTGTTGTTTTTTAGCTTAAAGGGGCCATGCAGACAAAACACAAGTTTGGTTCATTCGAAAAATTGACTCGTTAGAATCAAACTGCCACACCTTTTAACGGAAACTCCACTCAAATAACCTATATAATTAGAAAAAAATTAGTGCCCTTCCGCTCTGTGAAAAGGGATGACCTGCAAAGCTGGACGCGGTCAACGGAGTGCACGAAAGAAAACACATTTATCGTAATTTGCGATGGAGCATATTTTCTAGCCAATTAGCTGAATGAATCTCTGACGGAACCGAGCTTTCTTCTTGCCGATATACATGGAACTAACTGCCTGTGTCCCTCCCGCGTCGTAAGCATCTCACTGTTTGTGTAAGGCCGGGATCAGACTCTTGCCGCAGCTGTCGTATTAACTTTAAAGAATGACGTCATTTCACGTCTCAGCCAACCTAACTGCGTGACATGTAATTTTTTTAGATGCGACGCATCTCTTGCTCTCGGGTATGTCCCTCCGGCGTCGCGGCGTTGTACGAACGCTCACTGCACATGCGCAACTCTCCTCCATTCTTCTCTCCTACAGCTGGGCGCAACACTCTCACTCCGTCTCATTATCATAACAACAGCTGCGCGTGTGCGCTTCGCTGCTCTGGGTGCGCGCATGTGTGCGCATGCGCGCGACTCCCCCCCCCCCCCCCTCCCCGGCTCCTCTCCTTTCAAAAGCGGGAATATAAGCGGGGGAGCACACGGCGCCGGATCAGTACAGCGCTCGCTCTCGCACTTGACTTTGCTTGACGATACCTCCGTGCAAGATCTTCCGATGAAGACGTGATGGAAGCGACAGTCCCTTCAGCGAGTGGACTGACGCAATCCAATACCAGCGTCAGTCCAAACGCTCCCCCCTGATGCGTCGCATCACATCAGGGTTCCCTCGCGGGAAGATGGGCGTAATTTTACGTCCTTAGATCCCGATACGGGTTTTGCGTCGGTAATCTGAACGTAGCCTAACACACAAATCAAATCCTCTCTACCACTAGGGACTCCGGACTGGTCCCATTGGGCCTTTGAACGCCCGCTTTTAAATCTCGCACCAGCACAAAGGAGATTCCATCCATCAGTACGGACATGAAACCTACAGCTGCGCGTGCACGCCTCTCCTCCTCCCTCCCACTATTCTCCACTACAAACCTGCGCGCGCATAAACCGGCAACCGGTCATGTACGCGTGCTGAGAAGTGACAGACGCCGTCGAAAATGTCTCCCGAAAGCCATCAGAAGAAGAGATATTGGCTCACGCCGGCGTTCCCAATTTGCTGTTCATCCAGGAGGGATTCGCCGCTACTCGACGAGCTGAACTTGAGGCGGTTACGGCGGTGCCAACAGCTTTTCATTGTTTTTGCACCCATTTGCGCTTGTGTTCGGGACAACGCTTCGATTTTTGCTCTTCTTCCTCCAAACGAAGGGCATGCATCCGTCCCCTAACGATTTAAAACCTGGAAGCCCTTGTGCTCTATTCTCGCGTACAAACATGGGGCTGTCGTTTTTGTTGCGTCTGTTGCCGGGGATTAATAAAGTCTCTTTCAATTCAATTCCTCGTCGTATGCATCTTACTGGGTGTGTAAGATGTCTATGTAACAAATCAAACCATACCCGAACCACTCGATTGAGGACAGCCGACTAACCGCATTGAGACATGTAATCTCGACATCTAAATACCAGCACAACCGGCATTTCATCAGTAGCGGAATAAAGCCAAGATGGGCCCACACGCCCCCTTTTTGTACCCGAAAATTGCGCACCCATAAACCGGCAACCGGTGCTGGTTCATACCTAGGCGTGAAAGACACCGGCGAAAATGTCGCTCGGAAGGCCTTCCCAGCTGAAAAAGAATTATGGGCTCAAGCCGGCGTTGCAACTGGGGAAGTTTCTCTTCTACTGGGAGGGATTCGCAGCTACTTGGCGAAGTGAATTTGAGTGGAAACGGCGATGGCGGGTTTCGGCCGTTTGAAGCACTAGTCCTTTGGCAGCCGTTACTTGTGCTTCGCGGGAGCGGTGTCTGTTTATGTCCCGTAACCGAGTGAGCGAATGCAGCAGCGACGAAATAAGAAAAGAAGAAAACGGATAGGAGCGTCTATCGAAGGGTGAAATGGAGTAGGACACGTGCGGCTGCGGCTTTATATCACTCACTGCCTTTCCCTCACACGCCTGATGCGTGGCCACCTAGGAGCGCCCTCCCCCTGACACTTTCACCTGACGCCATTCTATTCTCCGCTAATGAAAACCACTTGACATTTGCGCGGGTGGTTCAAACACGATATGCAACAAATGCTCGCTGCTCCCTTGTGCGGGGCTAATCCGAACTACGTGACATTTGCACGGGAGGTTCAAGCACGATTTGCAACAGCCTGGGTGGCGGCGGCGGCGCATTGCGAGGTAACAGCAGAGTAGAGCACACCGCCGTACATTCGCTGATCACGCGAACACTTCCTGAGACGCAGCAGAAGTGCGCCGTGACCGAGAAGACTGCACGTCGCACTGCGGACAAATTTCATATTAGGAAGTGAAGCAATGGTCAGTGCATTTTTTCCGCCCATCCATGCTTCTGTTTATTTTTCGCAATCATCTGATAACCGCACTACCGCCGTTAGCTGCCGACTGCGCAACTTGCCAATGGGGCATCGGTGGAGGCGAGGGGAAAATAGTTGTGAAAGAGGTGTCAGCGGTGGTGAGGAGGGGCCCCGGAGCGGCGCGGAGTAAATCTATGACACCGGAATGAAAACTGGGGGGGGGGGGGGGGGGGGGGGGGGGTTAGACATATATTGCTTTGCAGAAAAGGGAATGGCCATGCGATTCACTAGTTCATTTCCCTCCCGCCCTAGAACATGCGGCGCACAGCTGTACGATTGGCTGCCCGCAAAAGCAAACACAAGTTAGGCAGGGTTTGTAAGCTTGCAGAACGACCTATTTTCGCTTAAACATAATGCATATAAGCAGTAGCAATGTTGGGGCAAACTGACGCATGACTCTGACGTGTGACTCAAATTGACGCGTGACTCAAATTGACGAACGGCGCTAACTGCGGATCGAAATGTTCGAGCGGCTTGTCGGCTCGAAGTATGTTGCTCTGCCACTTCAGCCACGTTTACTCGTCTTCCGGCATCCCGAAGAGCGACAACTTCTGAAACCATTAGCCGTCGTGCAACCAAGCACAAAACAGTGAAGCTAACGCGGTGCAAGCTTCCCAGATAAAATGTCAGCACCACATCTAGCATAACTCTGACCAAGCACGACAAAACGAAAAACAGTGCAAAACGCGCTTACGGCCATGTATCGTGCGCGCAGCTCGATGTGCAAACGACCGCAAACGCCATCTCGCGGATGCATGGAAGGCGGCGACGGCGGTAGCCATCGGTGCCGACCGGCAGTAATCGGTAATGTTACGAATCGGCCAGCGCCGCCGTACTTTCCCGCATCACTCCTCGGCTGTGCGGCGAAGCCACTGCTTGCGCCTTTCAGCCGTCAGGCGCCACCATGTCGGTGACAGTTTCGACAAGCCGAGTCAGACGCTTCGCTTTCGGCGCATTTCAAACCTTCGGCGGCTGCCGGCGAGGCTCGTCTCCACGCTCTTCAAGGACACAGGGGCCCCGCGAACTCAGCGGAGTCCTCCTCTTTCCCCTCTCCCGGACTCAACGTGCGCCGAGGCTATGAACGGCTTACGAACTTTGGAAAGAGCGTGTGTGTGTCTGTGACGTTCGTGGCGTGTTGCTACTTGTTGGCGTTTTGACCGTTACCGCTTTTGGGTATAAATAGACCCCCGCAAGCGCTGTAAACCATTCCTGTCAGAGCAGCGAATCGATGCTGTCGCTCTGCTCGAGTCCTGTATGGCAACCTCGCCCGTCGGGGCATTGTTCTTTGGCTTCGGCTCACCTCTCGCTATGAAGTAAACAGTTACATTGGCCTATCAGCTCAGGACCTCTTCCCGGCTCGGGCCGGCCCGCCCGGTCGCAACAGTAATCACTACGCGGGTAAAGCTGGCCCTCAAAAGTGTCTAAACACGAGTGCCGCCATGATGCCACGGTGTTGTTGCCAGATCAGAAGTTAAAGATACGGCTAACAATTTTTCGCAAATCAGGCACAAATTCAGGGCCCTAAACTAAACGTAGGGGTACATTTACTACGTATCGTATGATTTTGATTTTTTTTAATGCATTCATGTTTGATGAACGAAAACAAATTGGGGCTGAGGCGCGAAATTCAGTTCCGCTATTTTGCGAGGAGCGTCAGTCATGTGGAAGTAATTCATAAACCTTTACACTAGCATACCACGGTGTCGTCTACTGTGTCACTTCGACGCTTGCGAAAACTATTTTGTCTACCCCCGTGCGCCCGTGCTGCAGCCCGCACACTGCCGACGATACGAATAAAGCCGCCACCACCTATATTCAAGGATACCATTCCCTGCATGCCTGGGAGTGGCTGCTGCCGATTTGAACTCGCAGTCAGCCGGTCATGTCATGTCACGTGAGACACTGCTGGGCAGATCGGCTCCCTTTGAGTATATATGATTCGTAAATTAACAACAAACAAGCGCCCGAAAGATTTTACGATGTCTAGGGTAAAACTAGGTTCTTGTTTAGGTGTTCTGTTATCCTCACTGATTGCTGTTTTGTTTGAGTGAGAAACGAAACAGGCGCCAAATAATAGTAATAATAATAACAATGGAACTGCCTATGTTGCCGGCAACCGGCAAAGTAGGCTGCGTGGATTGTTGCCGGAAAGGAAATATACACGACAAAAATCGGTTGTCTGTCCCTTTAAGAATGAGCGCTGTGCCTCTAAAAACCAATGTAATTGGCTCGATTGGAATTCGTTTGCACCATCTTGTGCACGTTTCAGAGATGTTTAGGTTATCTAAAAAGTCGTGTTGACAGCGCCTGGGTTCGTGCTTTTTCCAGGTACCCCGTGTGCGACAACGGAGTGTGCCAGACGACGGCATCCCTCGCAGGGCGTCTATGCGAGCCGGAACTGCCGAAGTCTCTCTGGCTGCACTGCCTTCGTACTGTTCCCGTGCAGTCGCTGCTCAGGGTGCCTCCCGAAGTACACAGCGGCCTCTTTAGGT
The DNA here is from genome assembly GCF_048455015.1 of Haemaphysalis longicornis. NCBI lineage: Eukaryota > Metazoa > Arthropoda > Arachnida > Ixodida > Ixodidae > Haemaphysalis > Haemaphysalis longicornis. The sequence goes on from NW_027526295.1 coordinate 149,090,771, forward strand.
TCTTCCCCGTGCTTAACGTCACGTGGGGCCCCACTACCTGGAAGCACCTCAACGTACGCCAGTTCCACACCGGCTAGCTTTACACTCGTTACATTTGCTCAGTTTTTCGAGCGAAAGCTGTACTACGCTACATCTTTCAAGGTCATTCATCGCGTCGCAACTGACATTGAGCCAACGGCGCGCAAGCTGCGCCTTTTTTGTCGCTTCGCTTGCGAGGAACCTCGGTAAAACGCGACTAGGCGAGGGTGAAACTGCTTCTGCGTCTGCGTTTGATCGCTCAGCGGCGGCTGTGCCTTCTGCGCATGCGCTTCAGCGCAAGCAAACCACACGACTTGGGAAGGATCAAAGGGCTGCTTCGCCGGCGCTTGGTCAATCCGTCTCGTCAGCGGTGGCGCCCAGGCTGGGCTGTCTGCGCGTCCCTTTCAGCCCAAAGTGAAGGATGAATTCAGTCGTCCAGTATGTATGGGTAGACGGCAGGCTGCGAAATTTCAAGGAAAGGCTAACCGTCACGGAACACTGTGTACATGTTCCTTGTTTTCGCTCGTGATAACAAGGTTTAGAAACGTTAAACCTTAGCCACGTTATAGATATCTTGATTGCGCCAGAACAAGTTCAATTCATTGTGGGCACATTTATCGCGGTGTTTCCCAACGTAAAGAAATCAAACTAAACAAAAATGCGCGCGGTTGGGGCGTACGCGGGTGTATTGTACAAGGACAGACAGGGGCAGAAGAAAGCTTACAAAACGAGCGCTGACCCAGAAAATGTTTACTTTTTTTCGTCAGTGGGTCACTGCCGGGTCACCGAACGGTAACCCGTGATTCATATTGCTAATGTCCCACCTCTGACCAAGTAGTAACCTGCGCATAGATCAACCACTAGCCACAGCTGGGACACGTGACCCGAGGGGAGATCGCGTGATTCGAAGGCGGAGGTAGACAGCTGGGTGGGGGCGGGAACAGGGAGAAGAAAGGGGGAGGGGGAGGGAGAGGGGAAACTGAGTGGAGAACAAATAAAAGGGGTGAAGAGCTGCGCAGTGGAAAGGATAAAGAACGGAAGGAAAGTTGGATGGGGAGAAGGAAAATTTCTTTCTTTCCCGCTGTTGTTAATATGTGCACCTAAATGTTCCACATGCCGAGGAAGCAGGAAAGGAGGGTGGGTAACTTTACCACCCCTGACGCCAGCGTACTCTCGTTGCGGTTTGTATTTCTTCCGTTGGTGAACATCCGAGTTGAAATGCGTGCTAACATATCCCTTTGCTCTGAGCGTTCAACGGAGCGATTGTTCTCATGGAACAAAACGTAGACAACGCTAACTACCAGGGCCCGCCGACGAAAAAATAAACGCGAGGTGTCGCACACCCATTGTCCCACGGCAATATCAATGGACGCTGATATAAAACGTTATTAAGCAACCTAACGATCAGATAAAGAGGAAAGATTAAACTCAAAATTTTGTTCGTTTCATGTGCCATAACCGTACTGGTGTCTGGCATGCAGGTCCTGGTGGGCTTCTCGGACGACGAAGGGTCGGAGCTGCTGACGTTTATAAACAGCAGCTTTCGCTTCGGGCCTCAGAACATGAGCGAACAGGTGCGCTCCGTTCTTTCCAACTACTACGGATTCTCGCCCGAAGATGCCAAGAACATCACCAGCCTCTACGATAAGGTGAACCGTTAATAAGCCAAGAGACGGCTAAAATTCTGTTTTGCACTTCGCGAGATGTGATGTATACGCATGGCTTCAGCGAAAACTCTGCCCTCTGTACGAACGCATGGGCCGCAGTCCTTGCTCCACAATCTCATCCAGCTCGACGTACCATCCGGCTATTGTGGCAAGAGGAGTTAGTTATTCCAGTGAGCTTGTGTCATAAATAAAAGCTTTGAGAGCATCGAGCTTATTGGGGTTTTATTTCCTCATTCAAAGCACCTTCTAAGCACGAAATGCGATGATGATCCAATACAAAGATTTCGGGGAGCCACGGACACACATATACCTATAGGGTGACTACCTGCGAGGATGCCCGCTGTAGTGAAAACAATTGCGAAAAGATGCGACCATATTGCTTTTTTCTTTGATTTTTCCGTTATCTCCTCTACTTGGGGCATTTCAGCGGTGAAAATGCGGGGACTGACATTACTTTCAACTGAATAGTTTCAAATTCAGCGCCCTATAATCTTTGCGTGGTTAGTTAATGAAGGTTTGCGCGAACTATGCGAGCAACGCATCTGTTCCGTTTGGTTACTTGCCAAGACATCCCAGGCGAAGTATCCACTTTCTGAGCTCATCTACTTCATCGCCCTGTTTCACCTTGGGTATATTACGTCACGAACTCCATAGTGAGCTCCTAAACTCAACAAGCCAGAAGGCCTTACAAGGAGGAGACGATCGAACTTTGCCTGCATTCGTTCTTCCTCCATGCGCGGTGTTTTCGCTGATTATGTGACTGCAGTCCTAAGGTGTTTGCTGGTGGGTAGAGGTGTTCCTTACAACCAAAGGTATCTACTGTATCCACCAGCCAATGAGGGAGGATACAGTGTCGCTTTAAAGGGACAGCCAACCGACTTTTTTATAGGCGATAGTCTTTCTTGAGCTAGTTAAACGCAAAACTTTTGGTCTTTTGTCTGTCTCTCTTTCTGTAACTCGATTGAGACACCCGGCCAAAGAAAACAAATGCTGCGCAATAGTCTTATATACCCACAGCCAAACATAAACGTATAAGTGCGGTGGCAATGTTCATACTTGTCAACATTGTTAAACAAGAACAAGACATTACACAAATGTGAGGCAGAAAATCACTACGTAAATGATATTTCCAGTGTTCCGTTATAAAAATTCATGGATGCTTGATTTGCAAATGAAATACTACATCTACTGCAGAACACTCCATCGCCTGCTGTCGCCCGCGCCACTATAGCTTCTGGTGGCATATTAACAAATCAAGCGGCAACAGTTACGAAAGGCTCTACTACATAGGTTTCACGGTCCGCGTGGAACGCACGTGGAGAAGGGCAACGTGGTTCTATAAACGTTGAAGTGCGGCGCCTCAATTCCCGCGCGTCTCTAACGTACGGTAGCGCTGGCATCGAGGCACCCGGCCTGGAGCAGTGGAACGCGATAAATTTAAATTGACTTGAGCAAACCCCCAGCGGGTTTACTTTGGGAGGAGCGCCACGGGAGAGGAACAGCAAAATAGGTGAGCGGCATAGCGAAGGGAGGTATTTACTTGGCAAATGTCTACGAAAGACTCTCGTCTTTCGTTGACATCTGCAACGAAAGGAGCAGATACGCGGCCGATTTTTAGTACATGTTCTCTATCCCAAATGAAACGGCATCCCTTAAAACACCTTGAACTGAAACGGTTTTCCTGATAAGGCCCTGGAATGTCTGCAAGCGGAATTTATCTTCCATCCCTCCGTATGCTGCAAAACGAACGCTGCCAACCGTTACAGTGAGCCACACTGCAACATACTTAAAACTGTAGGTGAGGTGAAGAGAGGTACCTAAAAGCTTTTCCCAGGTAAAGCAATAATAATTTTTGAGCGTTCCCTATTCCTTCTTGCAGGTTTTGAATCGCGATTGCAAGCGATGGAGCTCTTCGTACACGAATGGTTATGTCACGCCTAGACACTACACGGCGCCACCTACCATGTTTCAGAAAGTTTAGTGCCAAATTAAAATTATTCACCCCAACTTTTTTATTACCCCATTATAGCTGGTATTCACTAAAAAGTTAAGTGGGCGATTTCTTCGCTATGAACGCGATGACCGTAACCACTGTGCATGCGCAACGCTTTGCGCCCGCATCTCGTACAAGAAAAAAAAAACACCAGCGTGCATCGTCTGTCGCGTTTCAACCCGACTGTCGGCGGTGGCGTCAACAGATATCTTATTTATTGGACTCACATTATGTGGTGGCGCACAACTAGCGCTCGAGCACTTCGCATCCGTCGTCTCGGCCGTGGCGTTAACAGATATGAATAGCAGCGACATTTTCAAGTGTTGGCCGAGATAGAATAGAGAAAAGTAAAGATTATAAAGGCGAGGAAGGAGTGGCAGAAGAGTATTTCCGCTATGGTTGATCCCGTTGCACACAACACGCCTCGAACACTGCTGGCTGGTGTCATGCATGCTGCGTCCGGAAGACGAGAATCCTGAGAGGACGGGTAAAAACGTGGAGGCGAGCGAGCGTACTGTGACGAGGAGTGTAGTCTGCGGCGGTTTCAACCACTTCGGAGTTCCCTAGAATGGAGAATGGCCGACAGACGGGTACTGCGGAACGGGAGCTGGCACTCGACGGCCGGTACCAGCAGTGCGAAAGCCGGCCGACAAGCAAATCCAGGGCAGCGGACCGCCGAAATTAAGTGCCTCCGAGAGCGCCTCATTGCAAAAACAACGCTACGCGATACCCGCTGGCTCCGTAATCGAAGACGCGCGGCGGAACCACGTGCGAGCTGAGGGAGCATTACGCCGCGGATAGTACTACTGGTGGTACGTCGCTTGGAGTGAAAGGAATAAACGCTTGTTTCTCCACAAGGTGAGGTTTTTGATTCCGTTGGGACCGCCTGATGCGCGCGCCTCCACGATGGAGGTTGCGCGTCCCCGTTGCTAAGGCGACACACATGGTTGCCAGCATGCGGGCCACGCCAGTGAATACAACCTATATAAAACGTTGGGTTTCATATGAGCTAGAGGACGTGCATTTGACGGAAGAGACGAGCACAGCGGCATTCAAACATCCACGTGGATCCGGCTATACGTTCCCGCAGGGCCAACGGGACGGTAACTTCGCCGAAGAACTGTTCTCCGATCTCCTGGTGGTATGTCCGGTGCGGCTCTTCGCGGAGCAGCTGCACGCCTGGGGCCACCGGGTGCACACGTACGTGCTGCACCGTACCCGCTCTGAAGACAGTGAGAGCGGCGTGCCCAGGGGACAGTCCGTCAGGCTACTCTTCGGCTACCCCGTCCTGCAGCAAGCAGAGGAAAGCGAGACGGCACTCAGCACTCGCGTCATTTCCCACTGGGCGCACTTCTTTAAAACCGGGTACGTCTTGGGAATGTTTGGGGTAGTGGGTGCACGTGCTTAATTGGACCACCTGCGCTGTTTCAATAGGTCAGTGGAGTATTACCCAAGAAGAGAACAGTGTACAGGAGTTACCGCTCCAAAACTGGGATGACTTCGGATTTATTCCACCTTTTCGAGGTGCCGCAATGTAATGGGAATGAAATGAGGACAACGCTTAAGGGAATAGAATTAAGCGCCTTTTGCCCAGAATGGAATGGAGATTTTTAGACGACGGCGTCAATATCGCAGGCTATTTAATTAGCCTGTGGCGACGACTGCGCCGGTATATCTCAAAGGGAGCCCCGGCGGGAAAACAAGAAAACATACCCGGCATCTCGGGTAGCCGAGTCCGCGCAGCATGCGGCGGCGCGTGTGAAAGTGAACTTGGAGTGCCACAAGCGTGCCATGCTCGCATTCCTATGCCATAAACGACTGCGTACAGACCCCGCAAGGGGCAGTTGCTGTAAGTCGCTGCGAGTGGAATCACAAAATCCATGCTTCTCCACAAGTCTAAGGTTGAATTTTAGAAGCTTGTTTATACTCCAAATTCTAAACAGTGTTTTTTTCAAGATTTTGCTTAGCCCCCACTACACCCTTTTTTCCATCCTTGATACAACTTTTTGCTGTACAAAAATGAGGTTTATTGCTCACATGTAAGTGGGTGCGAAAAGGAGCAGTAGTTTTGGAATACAATTGTTGGAGCTATAGGCCAGAAAATGTATGTTCGAAGTTAGTGGTTTCTGGAGCGCCAGCTCTTTCGTATTGTTTTACTCTTCTGGCTGCCTTCGGCAGGTTAGTGCAACACTCCCAGACCCTCGACCACTCTTCCGAAGTGAATACTGCATTAAATTGTTTCGTTGTGTCAAATTCACTATTCTTTTTAAATCTTTCACCCTTTTTCTGCCTACCCACATTGTGCAACAGCCCATTATTACTCCGCTTCGGTAACTGAAAGGAAATCGTGAAGTCACTGTACCTACACTAATTGGCCTGTGAGGAAATATCTTAATACCTTGTGAGCAAATTAACTTAGCTCCATGTTGGGCTTCAAAACGATTTTTTCTCGCTTTGGAAGTTTCAGTAGCGATTGCTGATGCAACACGGAGCTGTGAGTTGCCGGAGCTCTGCGTTGCCCGTTCATGCCGTGGACTAGTTTTTGTCCCATTGTCGTGAATCCCCACGTCTGGCCAATGGCGCCGTTAGGTCAACTCTTCGTGCTTTGCCAGGCTTTTTGAGGCATAGCTCTCTCTGTCCGCAGTTCTCTCTGTCCATAGCTCTCTCTGTCCACAGCTGTCTCTTTGAAGCATAGCTCTCTCCGTCCATGGTGCCGACAGCAGTCGGGGAAAAGCATCGAGAAGCGGTAGAGGGGAAGGAAGGGAGAGTTAAAGGTTGACAGATGAACAGCGCGAATCAGAAGCAGTGGTGTTTTTTTAACCACAATCTGATACCGCGAAAGCTTGCAGCTAGCAATATAAAGCGTCCGCGCATGAAACATGAAACAACGAGTCTGCAAGGAGTTCTCCTCACACCCTCCATACCCGGCGCGCAAAGAAGCGTTGTAACTTGTAAGCCGCCCTGGTAGGCATCTCCCGGGATTACGGCGCGAACCTGTCAACCATCTGCCCCTCTGTTGCAGCGCGGCCTCGGGGCTCTATCAACGGCTTATAATGATCAAAATATTAACGACGCTGGCTTGCCGCCCCCTATAAGCCATGAGATAGAGTGAAATCAAAACCAAGGCAGCAAAATTAAAATTGTGGGTGAGAACCGTGCTGCCCGGCACCCTCCATAAGCGTAGGAAACCAGCTTCGGATGTGTTACTGAGCTTTCTACCTTCATGCTATGCAACGGTAGTGGGCAGCTGGGATATACGATTACATTAAATATTATATACGACAATGCAGAAGATGCAGCTGCTAAAAGGCGTTTGTTTTTAAGAGTTCCGGCTCCAGCAGCGCCCTTGTTTGCTAGTGCTTGGACAGATCTCAGCAGCGGGACACCGTATGCTTGTTCTTGGTTTGGTTACTGCATTTCTGTGCACGTGGCCTTTGCGCCTGCGCACCAACGTGCCTGATTACTGAAGCTTTAGTCATCGGCTTGGAAGTTGGGGCACCGCCACTACATAGGTAGGAAGGCCTCATTTCAAAACTTGGCTCAGGTCCTCATGGATATACATTGCTTGTTCGTGGGAGCAACCTGCCTGCGCATATTTCTTTTTTTGCCAGGGCTCCCGTCACAATATGGTTCTGTCACTTTAAATGAGAGTGCAGCAGATAAAGTCCTGTATTTTATGTATTGGGCTCGGATAATGCCGGGGTAATTAACAAGCCAAATAGAGGTCAACCTGGTAACCGTGGCGACTTTCCTTAGGTGAATGCAAAACTTAATGGTGTTCGGTGACACTGGCCTGCCGTTTCTCATTTTGGTACAGTAGCATTAGTGCAAAATGCTCTAAATTCATTTTAAACCATTCAAGTAAGCATTTAGAGTGCGTGAAGGCGTGAGCAAGCACCGCGCGACGTGCCTTTGAGTTATCCCGCAGCCTGCCCATGGCCCTGGTACGACAGTACGCTAAGCAGATAACAAGATAGCACTCGCCAGGCTGCGCAAAAAACTGAAAAAGCAGACATCAACCTAATAGCTGCTTCATCTCGCGTCACGCAAGAACAAACCATTAAAAAATTGATTGATTGATTGATTGTAGGGTTTCATGCGCCGACGCAACGCAGGCGATGAGGCGCACCGTAGTGGAGGGCTCCGGATTAATTTTTGACCGCCTGGGGATCTCTAACGTGCGCCAAAATTTCGTACACACAGGGGTTTTTGCTTTTCGCCTCCATCAGAAAAGCGGCTGCCGCGGCCGGGAATCGAACGTGCGACCACGTGCTCAGCAGCGCAACGCCTTAGCCACTCAGCCACCGCGGCGGGTCCATTAAAAAAAATGCTAACATCCGGACGCGGCGGACGCTTTTCTGGTGGAGGCGAAAAGTGAAACGCCTGTGTGTTTGAGATTTCGGCGCACGTTAAAGATCCCCAGGTGGTCAAAATTAATCCGGAGCCCTACCCTACGGTGCACCCCATCGCCTGTGTAGCGTCGGCGCTTTAAACCCCACAATCAATCAAAACATGCCAACAAGCAAATACTATAACAAAAAGTGGGACTCCCACAACTTATTATGCAAAAAGGGGCAGTGTGACGCTGCCCCGTTTTAAAGCGGAAGTTTTCTTGGTTCGACCGATGGCGTTCTGTCAAGAAACTACTACATTTTCCCGTAGACCAGTTGCTCTACCGAAAAGCTCTGATAAGTCTCATCAGATCTTATCAGATAAGATCTCTGAACACACGGCGTGTGCGTGAAACTGGGGACCCCAAAGAAAGTCTCTCTCTCTCTCTCTCTCTCTCTCTCTGAAACCGGGCTTCCATTGTGCCAAAACGGTTACTTGAAAGTCGCGATAAAGGAACGTTTCTAAATAAAACAACACACTTATCGATCATGAAGTACCGTTATCTCATAAACCACGTGGCGGTACACATTTAGATCGTTCGTCGATGCGTTTACCGTGCTCGAAAAATCGTCGCATGGGTTCGTTCTTCGCTCGCGATTTGGGTGTTTGAAAGTTTGACAATCGGTTGGACTCACTTTCAGAGAAAGTTGGACGCACGCTTAGCTTTCGCGCGTCTCTCAGCTTTCGTTAGGAAGGAATGGTAAATTATTGCATTAGAAGGGCGGTTGTTCTGCACGAGATATGAGGTCAAGCTACTACCAGCTCCCAAATTCGGTGACAAGTGACACATTTTGCATAATTTTGCCGTTTTCAACGCGTATGATAACGTAAGATTCGTGTTGCGTTCCTCAGTAACTCGATACTGCAACACGAGGCAGTTTCTACGTTGAGGAATTAAAGAAGGAAATTAAATGCCCGTCCATTGCATGCGTGGGAATAGGCTAGCGTTTGTCATTCCGAGGAATTTAAACGAATGGAATGGGGATGGCAATTCCGCGACACTGTAAGAGAATATTTACTAGAACACGAAGAGTAAGCACGTCTTGTCATTTTATTACCCGAGCCGCATACCTATTAGGACGCGGCACACCAGATGACCTGGAAACTTCCTCAACTTTTTTTTTTTTTTTTTTTTTGCGGTGTTGTTGAAAGTTCGGCCATTCTTTGTGCCTGTGTGATTTCAGACACTAAATATCGTCGCTGTTAGCAGGCGGCTTTTTGCAGTGCACCAATAAAATCATCCGGTAGCCGCTTTAAAATAATCGCAACAAAATCGAAGCAGTAATCACAAAAGGTACCTACTGCGACGAGCAAATTACCATGTGCGTTCTATAGATATGGCCGGGCTTCAATACCAAAACGACGAGAAAAGAGCGTGTATCAGCAATATTGCAGGGCCAATTTCATAACATTTTGATGCACTTGCCTATGGTATTTGCGTTTCATCTCAGATTTAGTGTGTAATCCTACGGCAATTGCACACTTCAAATCCTACGGCAGGTGCACCATGCAAATACGTCCGAGAGAAGCGACTTAAAATTGCGCTAGGAATTGCAAGGAGTAGCTACTCGTGCGCGCGAGAGGTTTTAGAGGTCTGCGGTAATGATGGAGGCGTGCCGGTAGCCCAAGGACGTGGGTTCGATTCGCGGCCGCGGCGGCCGCTTTTCCGATGGAGGCGAAAAGTGAAAACGCCGGTGTGTTCCGAGGTTTCGGCGAACATTAAAGGGGCCATGCAGACAAAACACAACTTTGGTTCATTCGAAAGCTTGCCTCAATAGAATTATAGTGACACCACTTTTAACGTAAATTTCGCTCAAATAAGCTTTATATTTAGGGAAAAAGGGAATCGCCATTCAACCGACTTGCTCGTTTCCCGCAACAGGACCTATTATGTCATACTGCCCCGTTGTGCGATTGGCTGAGGCCGGCAAAAGCAAACGCAAGTTATGCAGGGCTTTTAATCTTGCAAAGAGAGCTATTTTCGCCTAAATGTAATTTATATAGTCATTTTATAGAAGTAAGAATGGTGGGGTCAACATGGAAGTTACGAAAATACACGTAACGATAGAAGTACCAGAGCGCGCTGTTGGTGGTACTTCGCCCACTAGGCTTGTTATAGCTGCAGAGCAGTATAGCGCTTTCTGGTTGTCAGACACGACATATGCCGATTAGTGTAAGCGCCATACTCTTAGGTGACCCTGTTTTTCGAGTACACCCGATGTTTCACAAAACGAGCCCTTTCTACCACGAAAAAGCCAGGTGCAAATATCGTCAAAAAAAAAAAAAAAAAACGTGCAAAGGTCAGTTACGGTATGGTGGCGTCATCTGGGAGGATTGATGGTAAACAAGGCTTTGTAGTTTTCTAAAAGCCTAGTGCTGCATTCGGGTTCGCTTGAAGACTTGTTTTGTGACATCATCGCAAACTACCTCAAGAAACACAGGATTTGGCGGGAGAACCAAAATTTTAACCTACTTTGATAAATATCTCAGTGAATAAAGCATCGTTTGCAGCCGGACAAGCGCTGGGCGCACTATAAAACACCAAATCTTTCTAATAAAACAAACTTTTGCTTTGTCTGCATGGCCCCTTTAAAGATCCCCAGGTGGTCAACATTAATCCGGAGCACTCCACTACTCCACTCCTCATCACCTGTGTTGCGCCGGCGCGTTAAAACCCCAAAACAATAAATCAATCACTCAATCAATCAATCAATCAATCAATCAATCAATCAATCAATCAATCAATCAATCAATCAATCAATCAATCAATCAATCAATCAATCAATTAATCAATCAATCAATCAATCAAACAGTGAATCAATTAATCAGAACGCGTGTTGCGGGTTCATCTGCTTGAAAGTGTGTCGTTGCTTCTTGAAAGCTGAACAGCTTCTTATTATGACGGATGTCGAAGGTACAGTACAAAACGTTCGGCCAAGCTGTGCCCCGTGTGAACTCCTGTTTTGCAGGAATGTTTTCTTTATAATAATGACATCGACATTAAAATACTTCGGCGATTGTAAACATTGCTGTGATTATGAAGTACACGTTTTGGAAACCCAAGGACTTAAACAATAAATTGTCATTGATTAAAGTAGTTCCATATGCAAGTTTTAAACGTCGCAATCCTCAGACAGCCTCCGTGAGCACGGTGCACTTGGAATAAAATTCACACGGAATACCGCTTCGTGCAAATCACATATTTCTGAAACAACAGGTGCATGATGACCTCCTCGCTTCCACTCGTCTGTACACATGCATAAAAATTGTAATTGTTAGTGATGCCCTGTGATGTTGCAGGCAGGAACTGTACACTTAAACTGCGCAATGTATTCAATTCGAGTGCGCGCCCTATAGGTAGAATGTTAAATGCCTAGTAACCTGTACAAACACGAGGCTCGAATGTCGAGCTAAATGCCTCGTAACCTGTACAAACACGAGGCTCGAATGTCGAGCTTGAAACGTACGTAACGTATCGTTGTGTGCCACGGGGTTTGAAAATACAGCCCCAAAACGCATGCCTAACAATAGAAAAAAGTCGACGAAATACCAGCTTAAAGGTCATTCACTTTTCGCCTCAACAAAAATATATCAGTATTCCCCTTCTATATTAGCAGTAAACGAATGGAATTTTGTACCTTCAAACATAGTGAGGCTAACAGACGCTTCAACCTTTCAAACGCTGCTTCTCAGCTGTTTAACTCAAAACCCTATCTGATTTGCTCTTCATTGTGTTTTAGGTTGTAACAATGATTGTTCTTGCCTGTACGATATCACATCTTGTGTTATAGGTCATTTTACATATGTTTTATACATAGTTTGGTATTTGATTACGACGTTGAGCGCCGTATTTTGCAATTGCCGCGTTTAAGTCTTGTATTTTTATTCTATTTTCAATGTGTTCTGCTCTATGAGTGTTTTTGTTTTGGTAAAATTGTATTTTAGTACCTTTACAATTCTTCTCCGCCCCTATGTAATGTCCACTGGGCCCCTTAGGGTGCATCAATCAAATAAAAAAAATGACCCAGAACAACTGTAGGGTTACTGTATGTGTGTTGATATTCCTTAGATTAACCCATGACAACACTTTTTTTCAACAGTGAAATCCTATTGGAGGCCGACAACAACCCCAAAGGGATGTTCGCACTAGAAGTGACATCTTTCCTCACTGGGCCACCCCGCTGGACTCCAGACCTTCGTAGCGAAGCCTGCGAACAACTCAGACCCTATTTTAAGGCTATCACGGGCTTTCCCAATCACCATTAACTGCGTTTTTATCGTTGGTTGAATTGTTATTGCTCGCTGGAACGTGTCTTATAGGTAGAGAACTCTTTGTAGACTACTTCGCTTTCATGTACCTTCCAAAGACATATTTATCTTCGTGTGTTAATGTTCACTGCTGCCGGTGCTCTTGCCAGTGATAACAGTACTTAATATTGTTCAATCTGTGACAATCCCTAAAACGTTCTTCAGTAGCATGCTTGTTTTTACGTTTCGACTTATATATTGTAGCGTTCACTGTATGTCATGCGTGTGTTATGATCACGATTATGATTATATAGAATTTCTGACCTACCTGTTCAGGAATCACCTGTGGAACGCGTGATGTCAGTCACGTTCCAGACGCGATAAAAAATAAACAGTCGCCTTTTCTCGCTTCTCATATTGAATTCCGAAACTCTGTCAATGTTTGAAACCGGTGCTTGACACCACGATCGGAAATGCAACGGTCACGACTTCGTGCACTGCTTCTGCGCCATCGCCAAGACATCACGGCAAAATAGCCTGTGCGTAGAACATCACATCACCTTGCATGAACAAGCTAAGCGCCAACCTAAAAGTTATTCAATGACAAAGCTTCGATATATGCTACGGTTGGCAGGTGTGTATTCAGGCAAGCGACATGGGGGTGGTACCGTATGTCATGACCAGAAATATTTGCTGGGGCGGGTGTATTCAGTTAGCTTCGGCAGTGATAGCTCAAATGCGCATTGTGGAGCAGGTGGGCTTTGCCGGGCGCTTGCTTCTGGCTGGCGTAGTCGTCGCGTCGTCCAGTAGGCGACGGTTTTGCGTGGACGCTTGATTAGTAAGGCTGGTAACCATGGCAGCTTCGGACAGCTAGCGCCCATGGAAAATTGCTCAATGAGCCCATCAACGCTCCCAAGCTAATATACTCCAGTGCCTGTCAAAAACGCAATCTCTAAGCGCGCACGGCCTCTAAAGAAGCCAGAACTCATTTGGCAGCTCCCAACGAGCTCACAAAGAAATACAAGCGTAACTATCGTGGGCCTAGAAAAAAAAACGTTTTGTAAACGTACGTTAGGAAGTTTGGAACCGCAAATGTTTAGTGAATACGCTGCGTTTGTCTCGAGAATCCTTCCAAGTAAGAAAAGTTTGATTGATTGTAGGGTTTAACGCGCCGACGCAACGCAGGCGATGAGGCGCGCCGTAGTGGAGGGCTCCGGATTAATTTTGACCACCTGGGGATCTTTAACGTGCGCCGAGATCTCGAACACACGGGTGTTTTTGCTTTTCGCCTCCATCAGAAAAGCGGCCGCTGCGGCCGGGAATCGAACCCGCGACCTCGTGCTCAGCAGCGCAACGCCTTAGCCACTGAGCCACCGCGGCGGGTCCAAGTAAGAAAAGTTAATCCCGAAAGAACGCACTGGGTCTATGTTTCCTGTCTGCCTTAAGCAGACTGTCGCGTGTAATTTAACTTGCTCCCATCAACGGTAGTCGCTAGCTTTTGTTCCTCTTAACAGAAAGCTCAGTTTGTGACGGTGATGAATAAAATACTGAGCACCTCTGCAAAAAAGCTACCATTGCGAATTCGAAACGCATTCCTTGTGAATACGTTTGGAGTTGGAACGAACCCGAATTCCATTCCAAAAACGGTACGTGCTGCTCTATCAACTTGCCTGCCGGGATCGTTACTTTTAACCTCACCGCCCACCCGTCTCGAGCTCAAGTTTTCTACTCAATCCCGGCTTTCCTACTTTCGGAGGAGTGGGTGAAGTCATTTTCGGTAAATGACTTAATTTCGTTCCTGATCATTGAGAGAGAGAGAGAATACATTTATTGAGCGTCTAAATTGGGAGTGGTTCCTTATTCACTGGAGCCCATATGATGTCATGGCCGCCTGCGCCCGGTCGACCAGCGCTAGCTGGGTCGCCAGTGAGGAGCTGGAAGAAGGATGCGTGGGAGTGAGAACACTTCTGACGCATTTTCAGAACTGCACGCTGTCCGTTTTGCTTTGAAGTGGAGCTTTCACATCGCCTGAATAATTCCAAAAATAATTTAAACACGCAGAGGTACTGATGTATAAAAATAGGTTTAAGGGTGCACCTAGTCGAGCATGCACCTACACGCGACCGTAAGCGTCACCGTACGTTGGTCTGAGTGCCAGCGTAACCTCTTTGTATGCATGCCCCATGTCTGCTGCGCTATCTTTTTGTAAAACCATGCATGATATTTCCAATTTGGGGTATTAATATTTAGCGGTAAAGTAATAACTATTATATCCCAGATGTCTTGAAAAACATAATTTCCGCTCACTTCGTGTAGATGGGAAAGAAAAGTTGCCAGAAAGATTGAGTACCGTTCTTCGTTGGGGGAATAAAGAACAAAAAGGGAACCTCATATTGTTTCAGAAAATGAACAGCGGCTTAATTCTAGGTCGAGGATGGGGTGGAGCGGAAATAGGTGTGGTGCACGGAGTGTCCTGTTCGATCATTGCCTCTTTTTCTGGACCCCAGAATTTTTGGGTAAAAATACGAGTCACTAACCAAGTGGCAGATCAAACGACATTGCAGAAACTTCTACGGATAGCGTGGTCACACTCAAGACAGGCGTGATTAAGAAATGTTTTTTTTTTTTTTTCAATTTTAAATTGTCAGAGCAGTTTCCTATAGTGGCTCACCTGTACGTTGCTTGTTTAACCCTTATCCGTGACCAAACAGAATTTTCCCAAGTCCATGCCCCAAAGGGCGGATGTTCATACCCCGTTCACCTTATCGCGTAATAAGAAAATAAACATGAAAACCAGAGATGGCAGTTTCACAAACGCGCCATATGGGCGTTGCCCCTTTCCCGCGACAAGTTGAACAGATATTCGGATGCACGATAGACATTGCTTTTACCGCCTTGAGCTCGCTAAGGAATACTTCGAGGCACTCTACATCATTTTCCAGGCACATTTGAAAGACAATTTGTGATGCCCATTCTGAATACGAGATCACCAAATCGTGTTGTAGTCTTTACCGCATTGTTAAGCTGCCCCCTTTTTGGTAATAAGTGTCTTTGTTCCGTGTGTCTGTCGTGGGTTGACCGGTATATAAACGCAGTTATCCCGGGTGTTTTTTCTCTATTCGCTTCGACTAAGAACCAGACAGCGTGACTCTTAATGACTTCATATCTCTCTTTTTTTTTTTTTTTTTTGACCCGCACACAGTGTTCACCGGATGGCCGTTCTGAATACGAGATCACCAAATCGGGATCGTTCGGCTGTTGCGCCGAGTGTTGGGCTGTTGCATGAAGTAGGATCACGAATATTTCGTTCCTGTGCGCATTCCGGGCGAGCGCCTTCTGCAGCTGCTTGATAGCCCGCTCGCATGCGAATATCGCGTGAACGCCCATGGTTTGTAGCGCGAATATTGTACAATTCGTAGTCGGCGACGCTGGCACCGCTTTTTCGTGCCTCCGTGCACGTAGAAAGGCAAGTCACGCGTCGGAAGACGCAATCAAATACCTCTGTCCAGGAAAGCAATATCAAAGCTGTCTGTTTGTCACTTTCGTAAATTCCTGGACCGTAAGATAATCGGCACTGTTTCACATGATGCCGCAGATAGGGACACTAGCAGATAAGAGAAAACAAAAGGTAAGAAAGTCAGGGAATAAAAAATGGCAGCATCTCTACTCTGTGGATGATGGCGATGGTGCGGAGTACGGGGACTCGAAATTACATCCAAGTTGCGCCCCGAGTGATATCCGATTTGCGTCCGACCGTCATTCGATTTGAGCCGTGAGTTGCACTTTGATTATTCCCTAAATGAAACTGCAACTCGCGGCTCAAATTGAATTTCGCTTGATTTCCGCTTGATGGTGGTGTGCGCACGGATGGACGCGGACGGACATTGGGAGGTCCTATGGTACTCCCCACCGTTACAGGCGAGGGAGTAAGCCGTTTGACACTGGGGTACTAACTTACGGTCGTAGCCCAATGGGTAAGAAGTTTGACACTGTGTCAAACTCTGTATGGTCTACCAGACACAGGCTCGAATGCTGCCGGTGCCTGCGTGATTTTTTGCGATTGTAAATGCCGTGCGCAAGGACGCGGACGGACATTGTGCGGTCCTAAAGTACTCCTCACCTAAAATGTTTAACGGCATCCAAGAACTCCTCTTCATCAAATCTATATTTTCTTCACTTTTTTCTTAATTTTGTCGTCTTTGGGGGCCAGTTTGCCGCAACTAACTACGGTTCTTGTACAATGTAGCAGTTTTGAAGCAGTTGGAGATGCCCAGCAAATAAATCCGGTAAAAAATGGAAAGCAACCGTGCGTGATATGTCATGATGTCTCTAACCCCTTTGTCTGCAAAAGCCACCGGAAATGTATATTTTTTCGCCAATTTCAGCACATTTTCATTCCTTTTTTTTTAACAATTGGGTAAACGATGCTCGTTTGCTCGTCGCTTTCGTCAACAGTGACGGGATCACTAAACTAGATTTTACGGAGTTGGCCACATCAACTTCTTGGGCAAGGGATTGATGATGTTCAAAAAAAGGAAACTTGCTGTGGAGTGTTTATCAGCATGCCCAATGTATCGCCCCTGAAATGGCCAACTTTGATTGGGCTGCCTGTTATAAGGAGCTACGTGACATACCACATTGTTGCCAGAAAGGGAAAGAGGGGAGGTCATTTTCAGTTTTGCTTCTGCCAGGGTAACTCGTTTTTGAATGGATCGTATGGCGGCACGTCAAGTCATGGACCCGATTCTCAGTCATGCACATTGTGTGACGGTAGGTGGAGCGTATATAGTACAAAAGGCACGATGCGTGCGTACGCACGCTATTCAGGTTTCTCTCTCTCTCTCTCTCTCTCTCTCTCTCTCTTGCTTGCTCGCACACACACATATTACGAAATCTCAGTTGCAATAAACTCGTTAAGAACGATGCTCATCACGAACGGACTATTCATTCGCTGCGCTACACCTCCAAATTTCGAGTTGTGCCTCTCGGCCAGTGTCCCTGTGTTGGGTTATTTACAGTCACTCGCAAGGTCCAATGAAATGCCGACACCTTGACTGCTGCCTCTTCTTCCCACCCCACATCGGCCGATGCCGTCCACGAGTAGCCGACGTCGCGAAAGTCAGCCACAGCAGTTTCGTTTCGCTGTAGCGCACAATATATAAGCCTGCACGATAGCCGCTCGCATAGCCTTCGCGCAAACACAGGGGAGGGCAGCCGTCCCCGTTTCTGCGTTGCTTCTCTGATTCGCACTGCTAAGCCAACCCGGAGACGGTCGCTGGGTCACAGGGTGTGAAACCCCCTTCAACACCCAGCAAGGTAGGTTCTGCCTCCCCCCACCCCCTCTGTCTCTCCCTCCCTTGTGACCTCGTTCTTCACTATATCATGACCCGAGATGGCACGCCCCACTGTCAGGTGTGTGGTGCCTATCCCGACGTTAAACACCCCTACTGTACTTGTCCTCGCGCCAGGAGATCACCTCACTTTCTTCATCCACACCTTTAACCATCCCACATTCCATACTCATGGGAAAACTAGGCCGCTCCTTCGCCTGATCTTCGCCCAATCCTTTGGCCTCGCCTCGCCCGGCACATTGCCCACGTGCGGGGCCCTGACACCTGCGGAATTCCCACCTGAACGTCTTCCAGGCCCACCAGAACCACATTTTCGGCAGCCCGGACATGGGCCGCTTTAAATAAAGTTTGATCTCTCTCTCTCTCTGTCTATCAAACATAATCGCGCACTGTAGTGAGCCAAAGTGCACAGTTCTTCGAGTGAGGAACAAAAGGTGAGGGTGAGGAAAGACTAAACAATTAACGCACGGCCCGTCGTCATCGTCGCCGACGCTGCAGCCACCGAGGTCGTGGCGAATAAAACGGGCGAAGCTGGAAGACTGCGCTGGCCTTGCGCTGGATGGGTATGCGCTTAAAATCGGGGAAAGGGCCGCCGCTGGCTGTCGACAATGCGGTCCTGCTGCAGGCAGTCGGGTATCTCGGGTGCTTCCAACGAACGCGACCGCGTCGCAGGCAATGTAAAGAGACCGAGAGCGGCCACCTGCAGGCGATGCTGCCGCGGGTCGTCGCACTGGACAGCCTATTTGAACTGTTTGAAGCGGGCAGGATTCAAGTGCGCGTGTCCTGACTCCTGAGGGCTTCCCTGCCACTCTTTCCGCGAACGCCACTCTTCGTTTGTTGTTGCTCTCTTTTTTTTAAATGCAGAGCATTTCTTTAACTCACGATGTCACCCGGCGTTGGCGTGCCTCGGCGTCCGCAACAGCCGTTCCTGGTGCGCCCTCTCCCCCACTCCTCCTTTCCCGCATCACGCTACCCTCCTCGCTCTCAACAACAGGTCCGCACCCCTCCCCCTACACTATATAAAAAACTAATTCTTACCGGCGCCTGGTTTCGATCCAACTACCCTGCGGGCGGAACGCAAGGTACATGGTGCTCTACCCACTGCGCCATAAAGCCGACACAGAATGGAAGGCTACGAACGCGCCTTATATCCTTGACTCATTCAAACTACGTCAAGAAGCTGCTGATACAACGCATTCACTACCACCAACTCCCCAAACACTAAACGTTAACGCAATACACCCCCCCCCCCCCCTATGCGACGGATTTACTCGAGTCCCCCTCGCTGGGAGATGGGCCCTTTTTTCACATGCAGGTTGATCTCCGGCTAAGCGTGGCGGCATAGCAACGTGGTAGACTCGTTTATGTCGCTCTTGACGCATGACCCCTTCCAAGAGCAGTGGGAAAATGATATACACTTCCAGATGTCTACCTGAAAGAGGCCCCAACAAAGACCGCGCTTTCATACATCAGAATACCCGGCGATCTTCCGTTTGTTCGCGTGGCGTTGATCTGATGAGGCGCGTTCCGCACTTTTCTTTGCTTGTCCCTCTCTTCTCGGGAAGAGCGACGCAGCGGGAGACATTTGCCCCCTCTGTATTTTGGGTGTGAGGGCCGGTGACGCGGAGACGTATCTGGGTCGCGCAGCCGGTGATGATCCCCGCCGCCTTTTATTGTTGCTCGCTTATTGAAACTGGATCTACATAAAGCCCTCTCGGAAATTATTGAGGCCCATCTCCAAAACCATCTACAGCGCCTACAACTCACACCTGCCGGTCGTCATCTGTTCAAAACGTTAGGCCGGAAGGTGGTACGAACTCCGGACTCGCCACAACGCATACCTCCATCAATGCGACGCAACATCCATGTCCTCCCCATTCCGCGTCATATGCCCCCTAAATAGACAGATTTAGTTGGGCGCGCGCTCCGGACGAGCGTACGCCCCGGCGGGGCGGGTCGCGACTGCGCATGCGCAGTACGCTACGTAAACGCCCCGGCGATGCGGTGCTACGCACGCAACGGCTGGGAGCGTATGCTCCGGGGCGCTTGCGGGGCGCTGCGGACCTGCTGGGAGGCCCCTTGCTTTCAAAATGGCTGCTGCCTCGGCGATGTCGGCGGCCGGTCGTGGCAGGAGGTTCCCCGACTGAAAACGCGGACCGTCGCGTGTTTTTCTCGTTGGGCGACAACGTTTCACTTCCAACAGGCATGCAGACCAGAAATGAGCGACCAAGGACAACCTGGATGGCTCCCGAAGCGGGCGGCGGTGTTTGTGTGCGTGTCGCGGCGGTGGAATGCGCGCAGTGTTGGTGCAGATTAGGGAATTCAAGAGTTTTCGCCTGCGCCGTCGTCGCGCCCTCGGGTGCGAGCCGAGGACGTTGCGCTACCGTGTGAAACGTGAAGGATTTGTAGTGTGACTCCACAAATAAGAGAAAGTGAGTAATAGGAACGCATCGTGTATCTTATTGAGTTACTACACCCGGGTGAAGTGTATCACTAAACCGCCGTGCCAGCCTACCCGCTGTTTCATTTTGCGCGTCGCATTAGCGTCGTATGCCATGCTCAGTTGTATTTGTCGCATGGTCCTGCCATATTTCAGAGCTGAATAAAGTGAGTATCCCGAGCACTGCGTGTTGCTTCAAAACTTCGGCGTCGCGCGGTTGAGCAAAACAATCGCAACGGGTGTATCATATTTTTCCCTAATACTGAATGAAGGTAAGAGTGTATTTTTTATCGTACTTGCAAGATTTTTACAATCGAAACCAGCGTTAACGCATTGAAAAAAAAAAAAAAAAAAACGCCGTCCACCTACAGTTTGCCTTGGTTAGCCACGTAAAAAAGTTAAATTTGGGTACTTTGCGTTGGGTTCAACAGGTGGCGCCGCAAGGTTAAATTTGGGTACTTCGCGTTTGGTTCAACAGGTGGCGCCACAAGCGTTAGCGCACGCTACGAAAAACGCTGTACTAAAACTATCCATGGGCGCGTCGCGACGAGCGTACGCTCCGCTTTACGCCCAGCAATACGCTAACGCCCGGAACGCCCAACTAAATCTGTCTAATACAACGCCGGCCGTCGTCAGCATCGTACACGCCTCCTCATCAGAAAATACGGCAACGACCCGACCACCCTCTATACGGACGCCTCTCCCTATCCTCAACGACCAGCTCACGTCGCTACTGTTGCCCGCTTCGACAATGCCTTACTCACCTCGGCAACTGTCTGCACAGCGTCAACTACCACGGCCGAAGAAGCAGCCATTGTCCTCGCAATGACCCAAGCCATGAGTCCCAGCATAACAATACTGTCTGACTCACAAGCTGCCTGCCGTCGTTTTGCACTCGGACGAGTCTCGGCTCTTACCCTGGCCATTCTTTCTCAATGCCCCACCCTCCCTCATGCCCGCATAGTGTGGACACCCAGCCACACTTCCCTCCCTGGGAACGAGGTGGCACACGCCACCGCCCGAGCTCTCCTTCACCGGGCATTCCCAGAAGAGGCCAACAATGCAGCCAGTATTACAAACTCCCTCACGCCCCTCTCCCAAACCTACACTGACATCCTCTACCACTACAGAGCAACCCGACGCACCTTTCCCCCCTCCTCACCCCTCCCTTTCTACCGCTGACACCCGAATTTGGCGCCGACTTCAAACCAACACTTCAACTCCATCTCCACCACATATCCCCTACTAACTACCCACTTAACTGCCCCCAATGCGATGAGCCTAACACCACAGCTCATCTCGTCTGGACGTGCCCCACCAACCCTCCACCACCCAGATCCCCTACCCTTGAGCAGTGGGAGTGCGCGTTGCAGAGCTGCCAGCTCGAAGACCAGGTGGCCCTGATCTCTCGGGCGAGGATGGCAGCCGCGGCACGTGGCCTACCGGAATAGGATGGCCGCCCACAGACTCCTAACTCTTTTTCTCCCCTACCCCGCCCTGTTGTTTGAATAAACGTTCTCTCTCTCTCTCTCTCTCTCTCTCTCTCTCTCTCTCTCTCTCTCTCTCTCTCTCTCTCTCTCTCTCTCTCTCTCTCTCTCTCTCTCTCTCTCTCTCTCTCTCTGCCCGAAAACAACGCTTCGCTGCATTCGGCTCACTCGTGTCGCGCGCACGACAATCAGAGGGGAGGGAGAGCGCTCCGGCGCCTTGGCTATTCCCGCGATGCATGCATTCGCGTTCTTTATGCGCACACGTGAGGATGTATGACCAAGCTCCGAGCAGTACATCTTTGGGGTCTTTTGCGTCGTTCCGGGCTTTCCCTTTCGTGTAGGCTGCCGTACTGTAGCGTGCGCAGGCCACAGTTTGAGTTCGTATGTGAAGCCCCTTAACGGATAGTTGTGTTTTGCCGTTACCTTGAAATGTCCGCTCCCCCGCGCTGCTGTTATCTGTTACGGGGCCCCAGGAACGCCGAATACAGTACACTTCCTCCTACTCCTGTTCATCATCATCATCATAGTCGTTGTCGTTGTCGTCATTGCCATCATCATCATCAACAACAGCAGCCTAAATAGAACTCTCCCATACATCTCTAACCGCTCGTCTCGTGCACCCCTGCAGACACGTGCCGTACACCTGTACGAGTGTTCCTCCTTCTAATGAAATAGCCAGGAAAAGGTGTTGATGTGCTGTTATTTAATAGCGCTCCATAGAGCTTGCCCTGCTTTTTGTGTATGCGTATCACATTTCTGCAATAGGTGGTCCTTCGACAGTTCCGATTCCGAATGACCTGTCAGCGCATCTCAAACGTTTCTTTTTTGTGTTTTTTTTTTCGTTGTCACGCGTATTACGGATCTTTACCAGAAGCGTTAGATTTCCATCTTCCTTTCGTCTTTCTGGTTTTTTTTTTTTTTTTTTTCGCGCATCTGACGAAAGTTCACTCGAAGCGCCAAATAATTGCCCCCGCGTAACGACGCATCCGCTCGCAAACACCGGAGGCGGCAGGAAACCGTGCCGAAACACGTATCTGGCCCTATTTTGCGTGCATGTGCACACACGCACGCACACACACGGGGGCACTCACCCGTTTGTGCCAAGGTCGACCGGGCGGCGGCTGAGAAGAGCCAGGCATGACCGTTGGCACCGATGCACAGTGGGTGGTGCTGGATGCCGGCCGGAGTGGTTCGCTCTCGGAGCCGGGGCTGCATGCGTGCGCGCGCGCAGTACGCTTCGCTCTTGGGGGTTTCTGAAGTTCTCTCTCTTCCCTGCACTCTTCCAAGGCTCATTCATATACCCATTAGGCATGCGTGCACGTAAAGAAAAAAAAGGAAGTGTTGTTACGTGCGAGAACACATCCGTGATTTACTACGCTCTGGTATAGCATGTCTCTCGTTTTGCGAGAAGCAGTTTGTTTCAAATTGGCCGTAATAATGCAGAATGCCATCAGAGGTAGACCCTCACAGGCGTTTTTTCGGTCCGTTTCATGTGTACAATATTTAAAAGCATCTCACAAAATAAACATTGCGGCCCGTCTCGGGTTTGTAATGAGAGTATACATTTGAGGGATGTGTCGTGGTAGGCTTCTAACTTGCGCTGTAATTATGTAGGACGGCGCGTTTTCGGTTAAT
>NW_027526295.1:149114101-149166601 GCF_048455015.1 Haemaphysalis longicornis
CTCTCAACGTCCGCCGCGTCGCTTGAAAATCATTCCAGTGAGCCCTTCACGATTCCGTGGTTGCGGAACTTGATAGGTGGCAGCATATACGATCCCGCACATTGCCTTACACGATCCTCGCGGCTGCTTGACAGCTTCGGTCCCCGACCGTAGACATTCGGCGTCTGACCTTACGAAGGCCGCTGCTCCCTGTTGTATTTTATACACATATTCTTTATTCCCGACCAGAGAACCGCATCTCGTCGAACGCGGAGTGCTACATGACAAAGTGTCCCTGTTTTCTTTTTGTACGCACTTTCGTAGTACGCAACCTGCTGTTTTGAGCGCGGCCTACGTGCCGGGATATCTCATGCGTTGTCGTGTGTGCCAAGCGGTTTTGCGAAAGCGTATACGTGCTATCTGCAGCTTACGAGGCGCATTTTTCAGATGGTCTGACCCCGAGTCACGGAAATCAAAATAGAAGATTCACTGCTTACGATATACATAACGCTCAGATTGCTTCGACGGTGAGTGTATATTTAGACGGAGTCGTGTTTGCAAACAAATCCCGCATTAGAGTGACACGCGCGTACATTGGGGACGTGCTGCAGGGCGAACGTATACAGCTCCTCACGCCATAGAACGAGTTACGTTCAAAAAGGAAAAGAAAGATTCTGCGCTTCGCCGTATCTCAGGTGTCACGGTCGTGAACGTTACTGAGCGACTGCACAAGGCGCTTGAAGCCTGTTCGTATCGAATGGAGGTGTCGGTGAACAAAGGGTCTATAGTGCACGTATTTGCCACAACCATAGCTGAATCTGCCGAACTAGCACTCTTGTCCCGTCCCTGCGAAGTAAGTCAACTTTGTGGGGATAAACCAGGCTTGTCACTCCAACGATGCGAAGCTTTTTAGCCGTGTTCTAATTCAGCCAAGGTGATGAAACGTGTGTTTTAAAAGTGAAGTTAAGGGATTGATTTAAGTATTGCTCAACCTGGTACTTCATACACCCATCGAAGCTCATCGGTTCGCACTCTTCATTTTCCCAAAGCTCTTCCAAAGTGTCATAGCATGTTCTTTAAGAAAGGATATTTTTTTACAGCTATCAAATTTAATTTACATTCCGCTGTTTCCAGTTAGTCCTTCGGCTGTTACTATCAGGTAATAATTTGCACTGCAGTGTTGGAACGCAGGAGCATACGTAAAATTACCCCGCGCCATACTTGTGGGAAACAAAGCGCGGCCGGTACTCCGGCAGATTACGGCAAGGCACTCCTTTTACAGTTTAAAGCGTTCGTTTATCATGTACACTTTCGTTTTCCTTTAGAGAGTGCTCCACGGCAATCGTATCCCTATTGCAGTGAAGCCACACCAAAGTTACCGGGGATGGAAACAGTAATCATCTTTCACCGATAATTACAACAATAATTTATAATAACTATAAATACATGTGATTATAACTTAAACTAAAAGAGGAAGAAGCCACCAGCCAAGCCATCGCTGAATGATCGCATATAATGTAACCGTCTGGTAACTTCTTTGGGGTCATAGGCACCTGCATTCACCAAGTAGGATATGAGGCTACTTTCCATACGGTTTTTGTTCCCTCTTATGTTTCTAGGCACTTTAAGTGTTGTGACTGCAGTTGCTCATTCGATACAAACAAAGGGCCATACAGAATGTTTACGAGTTTGCACGGCGATGTCGACGAATCCGATTTTTCCGTGTACCCTGAGCATCATTACAATAATAATACTGATACATCATAATAATCACAGTTGATTAGTGAAACATCCTAGAGGGAAATCTGTCGCTGCGGTTGTATGTCGTCAGGACATATAACCATAAAAGTTGACAGGGTCCCACTTTTGGTTGGCCTGTTTGCAACATGCCTTCTTGAGGCACCTGACGGCAAAGGCAACAAAAGGGGAAATATCTTTATTGTTCGCGTTGCATAAAGACTTCAAGTCAGAACCAACAAGTCTTTTAAAAACATTATTTCGTAATTGCAACCGATCTTTAAAATTCTGTTAACAGCAATTGTTTGGTTTTTGTAGCCGCAGGCAAATTTAAGCTTTTTCACAAGAAAAAATTACCCCACCTTCCCGCGAGGGGAACCCTGTGGAGATGCGACGCCACAGCGAGCAACGGCTGCTCGCTTTAACCGTTTGCGTTCGGTATCACGTTTACGAAGTTCGGAATCGGCTGCTCGCTTCAATCGTTTGCGTTCAGCATCACGTTCACGCCGCTTCGCAGCCTTGTCTTCAGTGGTGCTAGCATTCCTGTTATCACTGTGGAATAAGAGGACCAAGGGCCGAGACGTCCCGATGATGCGATGTTGTTCTATTTACAAAATGGCGGATGGAGAAAGATGAAGCAGCTCCGCGAGATGACAGGCACCGATAAGATCATCATCATCGGTGCAGTGAGGATTGTCCATAAAGTTTCTACATCTTCCGCGGCCCCAAAGAAGCCGTGGCGAGTCCGTGTCCTGTCGGTACTTCAAGTTCGGTCCAGTTCGATCCGATGAGGCAGTCAGACGGGGAAACTGCCGCCGGTGCCGTCTTTTAAACCCACGCATAGAATGTCGGCGCAGTCCACGCAGCCAGGTTAAAATTCGTGTGTTGTCCTCGGCGCTTTTGAATTCTAGTGCGGATTCCGGTATTTTCCTTGGGGCTTGATAAAAGTGCCTTGATGGCTTCCGCTTCTCTCTCGAACGCTGTAGTCTTCTAATCCGGCTGGCGCAGCGCGATGTATCCTGGTTGTTCGAATGGTGCCTGCCAAGTGCTTCCTTCGTTAGAGCGCGTTGTCGGGTGTGTACCGCAACAGTCTTCTTTGCATTTCTTACAAACCAATCAATATCCCTCTCTTTGGTTTGCGGAATCGCTTGGTTGTAAGCTACAAACGTTTGAATGCCGTCTTGCCGTTTCAACTTCTCAGCAGAAGCATCGGTGTCTCTATGCTCGGGATATACGGTATAGGTATCTTCTGTCATCGTTACGGCCTCCGACAAACAGCTTACTTTTTTCTCGGTCATCTGGGGCAATTCTTCAAACGAACACGATAGTAACGAATGTTTCCATGGGATTTCAGGCGTCGCCCAAAAGGGGGTCTTATTTTCACATTCGGTTTGAGATAATAAATGTGACGGAGGCGAGGTTTCTTGTAAGATGGTTTGTTCCTCGGGGTCATTCAAACAGCATGCGTCGCAGAGCAGTTCAGTCAGTGTAAAAAACTCACTGAAATTTGTTGAGGAATGCAACTTATTTATTATCTGGCACTGGTCGTTGGTTTCAGATATTTTGTCTTTGAATCGGTAGTATAATTGAATCATAACATGCCTAATTTCGTCTTCATAGTCAATATTTGTAGCACATTCTTCGTATAGGTGGTCAATGTCGATGAGCGGTTCGATTTCCTCGTTTAATGTTCTCAGTTGTTCTTCAGTTTTGCGTAGCTCGTGCAGACAACTCTTCACCACCTCGTCCACATCACTGGTCGTTACGGAGAATTCTAGTGCTGCTTTCGCGTCTCTGCATAGCCTTCGAGTGATCAAACGCTTTTGTTCTCTTCTTGCGTTAAGTTCCTGAAGCCGCGTCATAGACAGAGGAATGCTCCGTTCGTGCATATAAGATGCTGAATCTTCCATTGCGCAATGAGCAGCGGAGTTCTCCTCACCGTTTAGAATATCGCTGGCAGAGGTCATCGGGGAAAATTGTCGCAGGTGAGGAGTCACCGTCATCTCGTCCGCCCATCGCGTTGTTCGGCTTCGGGTAGCACCGTCGACCTGGCCATCGCCACGGTCCATCATCGGTATCGAGGGGTCCTCCTTCTAATAGGCCAAAGTTCGGATGCCTCCGAATCGCAGCGGGCCTTCTTCCCGGGTTCATCGGCACCAAAATGTGGAATAAGAGGACCAAGGGCCGAGACGTCCCGATGATGCGATGTTGTTCTATTTACAAAATGGCGGATGGAGAAAGATGAAGCAGCTCCGCGAGATGACAGGCACCGATAAGATCATCATCATCGGTGCAGAGAGGATTGTCCATAAAGTTTCTAGTCACAGTGATCGGTGCTTGTGACGGTTGCGCGGGCGATAGCAGAATTGTTAGGCTCCATGCAACGCATCGATGGAAATCGGAACGCCGGTGCTGGAACGACCGCGGCTATGACGCAACGTGGCGCGGCCATGACGCAACACAATCCACTTTAATCAAATCCAATCCAAATCCAATCGAATCCAAGCCAAGCCAAGCCAACCCAATCGAATCCATTCCAATGCCCCTCGCGAGAGAGTGTTCGCTATCGGAGAGGAAATGGGGTGAGTGGCGGAGAGCGCAGCTCGCGCGGCGAGGAGAATGGGGAAGGGGCGGACGACAACGACGCCGACGCTGCATGGACAAGGCGAGTGAATGAGATGCAGTCGCATCTAAAACACAACGATTCTCCGCGGCACATGACGGCGCTCTCGTTCAGGCGCAGCTCGGCTATACACTATCACAAGATTTCCCTCCACCATATATTAGCATGAAACTCTAAGCCTAGAGTGCTCGCGTAGAACCGTACGAACGCGGAAGAGCCCATCTCCTCCATCACATAGAGAAAAACGTGCTCTTAGCCACGGGGGATACCACGGCGAAATAGTATGGAGGTATGGACGGTAGAGTTCCCAAAGGGAGAAGGTGTTGCTCGGGGTGCGGTCGGTGCGGTAGCGCACTCTAGCGGTGCATACCCGTATTCGGCATTCCATCGGAGGTATTGGGCGCGCGGCGCAAACCTGCCGGCCGGTATCCCGACTACACTGTATACGGCTTGCAGCAGGAAGCTCTGTATACCAATGGAGAGAGTGGCAAGAGGGGGTGCAGGCCAATTACGCGCTATGAGCTGCGCTCAATGCTGCCAGCGGAGAACACTACCTGCGGCCACCGCCGCCGTGAAAGGTGAGCGCACGGTCACGGTCATGCCCGTCCGCGTCTTCGCCGTCGCTGCGCATGGGTGCGCTGCTCCGTGCGAGAGCGCATGTGCAGTGATAGCTGCAGGGAAAGCTACTAGAAAGGCACGCATGTCTGTGCGAGTATTAAAGGGTGGAGTGAAACGAGACTCTATGGTTTCCTGTAGTGCCCTGCATCATTGCGTGTTTTTTTTTTCGTTCTGTGGCGTACTTCTGTCCTGTTTTGTCCATTGTTTCCTTGTTACTAATGCCCTTTGGCAAAATGACGCAATAAAAAAAAAAGAGTGAACAGCACGGGAGCGTGTCTGCGCGCTCGTAGAGCTAGCATCTATCGCCACCGACGTAAACAAGGTTTCAAAAGTATCGCCATGAAAACATGCTGCATCGACCTACCGCAAATTACACAAAAAAGAGCAAAGTATATGTAGGGCCGCATATTGTCTCAACAACTTTGCGCGGATATATGCGTGGAAATAAAGCGCGAGACCTCGCATTGAAGGCGCTAATCCACGGAAGATACCCCCTTCTATCCCCTCCTCCTTTTCTGGTCTCGGAGAAAACGGCCCGGCCTCTTTCTCATCTATGGCCAAGCTTGCAAGCATGTGGCGAGTCACGTGGCCAGGCTCGAGCCAGCTGCGGATAGTGCGTGCGCCAAGGCGCTAGCGGCGATGGCAGCGGCGAACGCGGCTGTCGGTGGAGCGCAGCCCGCCGAGTCATGTGCTGCGTTACCATAGTTGCAGTCAAATTAAGGCCAGAATTACCGTAGACAGCGAAACCGCTCGACGAGATTAGTAAAGCTTTGCTTTAAAAAATTGCCTTTGTTGAACGCGGATAAACCAAGTTTGTCGAGCGATAGGTCGGTTATGACGCCGGGAGTGTGCAGTGCATAAACACGAAATTTCACCGCAAGACAAAACGCAGGCGCTCTAGGCGTGAACGCGCAGCGAACTTGGATGCAGCCTGCACCTTTTTGTGTCATTCTCTGATGGCATCCATCCTTATTCTTTCCACCTATCCCCTTCTCTGCGAACCTCCCTCCTCGCCATAGATCAAGCGAACAATTAGACGCTTTCACTGCGCAACCGCACGAAATGCTGGCTTGACCTTGGCTGAACATGAAGGTGAGACTGAAGCTACGAAGATTGAGACTTTGTCTGAGTTTTCACCTGGAATAAAAGAGCTATTGCTCTAAAAATGTGGTCCAAAAATTTGGTGTCTCCCTTGTGATAACCTGCAGTAATACCTAGTGGCACTCTAGCCTGTGCTTTCCAAATGCGATTTCGCTTCGCGGGAGTACGTACAAGCTCAACGGTTAGCGGGCCCGTGTGATCATTCCACGCGCCCAATTAGGCGGTTTCTGGCTTGACTTCCGAAGCGACAGCGTCGTTCACCGAGTGTGACCTATCGCAGGCCGCGTGATGTGGTGGAGAAAGCGGGGCTGGGGAAATTGCCGGCCTCGTAAACGCAGTAAGCGAGCCTGAAAAAGCGTGACTCGAAGTCAGCTGCGCCCACTGCTCCCATAACTGGCGGTCAACAAATTATTTCAAATTACAGTTTAAGAAACCTGGCCGATAAGGCAGGCCGTCTGAAATACTTATATCTACTGGCGTTCCCTAATCAGCCCAAATTCATTATAAACAGCAGTCTATTCGCATTGCTTCTGGGGTAAACACACCCGCCGCAGCCTAGACTACAGCTTATGACATAATGATCAACAGCAGCGGGCACATCGGACACTAACCATGTATCGAACCACCGGCGATCCGGCAGTCTCACCTCCCAGCAGGCTGGACTTATTAGGCCGCCGTCCGGCAGGAAGAGTCGGAAGAAACGAATATCCTTGTCGACGCGTCTGTCGGAAACGCACAAAATCAATATGCAATCTTACGCGTTATGAGCGAGAAATCGGGGTAGCCGTACAGAAACGGAGGGCAAGAAACGGGAAGGTGGCTTGGGGTTGGGCACCCTCTGTCGCTCCTTGCCGTTCATCTAGGCGTGACAAGAAAAATTTTAAAAGAGTCCCTCCCTTGTCACGGTTGGTGGAAGCGTCACTGTTCGGCTCCGCAAAAGACATCCCGTGGACCCCTCCAGACACTGAGTGGCGATATCGGAAGAAGAACGGAGAAACCTGCATAGTACATGCAGAGGGAAGGGGTTGCCTTAACTTGTTCAATTACTGCCGTGTAATGGTCCTGCTCGCTTGCCCGTGAATCCCGTGCTTTTAAACTTCGGGTATACCCGTATGAACAGCTGCAGCCCTTCGCGATCGGGCAGCTGTTCGACATCAGGTGGTACAGAAAGATAATGTTGCCTGGTTTGTTTGTGCTGCCCAGGTATTCATTCTCGCAGTTTTGGGGAGGTGTGTTCTTGAAGGGATTCCTGGGTGACAACCCTATAGCCAAATTTGAATCGCCACGTTTTATTTTTGGCCCGTTATTTGTTTTTGTGTAAGAAAAATACAGAAGAAAACCCGAGGGCTATAGAAACATTCTTTATGGAAGTCAGACGTGGGGGACATTTACCTTACGTATTTCTGGTGGAGATCTTTCCCCAGTGTACGGGTGGGAACATTACACGTGTAAGGTCATGCAAGGGGCTTTCAGCGCATGCAGGCCGAATTGTACTGTTTATAGTTAGTGAAATTCGCAGACATCGCTTGAACATCTCTTTTCGTACACCTATGGTCCTATCCATGTAGCTTCGAACAGTGTGAGTTTCAGTGTTCGATCTAAAGAATAACAAAAAGCTGATCTTCGAGGATTAGTATACATCCTAACCAAACACTGAAGAAGCTGGCAGCTCATGCGAAGTGCCACAAATATTTGTAAGAGCTTCCATCTGTAGTGCTAACAACTTTCGGCGACAGACTTTTTTCGACGAAGGTTTTATGCGCTCGCCGCGTTCGCGTTTCCAGCCTACTGCAGAGGTGGACTGCTTTCGCTTTCTGCTATATGAGTACCTCGTGAGCTCAGGCCAGCAGGGCAGTTTGCTTCCGCGGCACCGTTTCCGTTTCCTCTTTGTTTTAACCTCACACACACTCGTTACGCGTGATTATTATTTTTTTTATTCCATGCAGAGGGCAGCAGCGAGCCCAGTCGCAAATTGCCTGTGCCTGTCCCCCGCCCCCCTTATGAACCTACGGCCCCACGCCGTTAACCCGATTCCCAACGCATATCGACACACTGCAACCGTTTATGCGAACCTAGCGCGGAAACGCGGAGTGCCCGAAACGTCGCGGCCAGCGAGGGTGGGTTCAGGAACTGCCGAAGTGTAGACCAGCGGACAGTGCGATAACATATCAGCACAGAAAATAAACTAAATCACAAATGAAAACGACCGTCTTCTAGGCATTGCGACGCGCGTGAAAGAGGAAATTCCCTCGGGGCGAACATGTGTGCGGAAGTTACGTTTGGAAAACGTATTTTGGGCGACACGCTTCGTCAAGCGCCGATTCGATTGGGGTAATGGCACCGCGCGGCTTTAATGGCACGTGTTTTGCGTTTCACAACATACCTCCAGCGTTCTGCTTCCTTCCGTGGCGTGGCGACCCTTGCCGTCTTATGCGTTTGTGTGAAGTGCTGCAGCTCGAACAATGCAGCCGTGAGTTCAACGCACTATCCGACTTCCCAGCGGCAAGCAATGCTCCACGGGTTAGAATTGAAATTTGTTATCACGGCCGACACGAAAATCCCGCAACTCCTGCGGAACTTTCGTCGCAGGAAGTTTAGCTGAGACGTCACGGTTCTCCTCGGCGCAGTGATAGCTCAAAGAGATAAAAAGGATTTAACGATAAAGAAAAACTATTCCTATTGATTGAGCAAGCATTGTTTTAGATTGGGCGGAACCTACGTTAGAACTTGAAGGAAGTTCTGCCACCGATGTCTTTGCGGTATACGGTCAGACAGGCAACGCAGGCATGTTACCTTCTTTCTTTCTTTCTTTTCCCTTCTTTCTTTCCTTCTTCCCTTCTTTCTTTCTTTCTTTCTTTCTTTCTCCTCTTTTTTTTTTTTTTTTTTTTTGCGAGAGCTGTCATGTGTCGTTAGATATTGCCACATATTCCAAACGTGCCCGGCCGCGGCTGCCGTATTTCCGGCCGTATCTAGTGAAGGCGAGATACTAAAACGTCGTGTGTTGATATTTAGACGCGCTTTAAGTATCCCTAGATATGTCATGGCCTAAATAAACCCGCAGCGGTCCACTACGTTGCACCTCCACTCAGTATAGGTGAGGTGAGGTGACTGTGAGAGGGAAAGAGGTTCCCAGCCTGCACCACATATGTATCGCAGGGAGAGAAAGGGGAGGGGAGGGGGTAGAAATTTTGGTTGAGGTAGTGGTACAAAGGTGGTTGGGGCAGGAAAAGGAAAGGGTAATGGGGAAGAGAAGTATTAAAAGAAAAATAACAAACACTAAACCTTAACAACACTTCGTTCTAAAAATTGATCTCCACTGTCGACTTGGATCCTTGGTAAACGTCTTGTCTTGTTTGTTATTGTTCTTGAAATTTACTTGATTCTTGATTCTTTGATCTTGGTTTGTTGTAGCTTCGGCGTGTAAAATCACGAAATTTGAAAATTTGAATATTGATTGATTGATTGTAAGGTTTCACGAGCCGATGCAACGCAGCCGATAAGGCGCGCCGTAGTGGAGGGCTCCAAATTAATTTTGACCACCTGGGGATCTTTAACGTGCGCCGAAATCTCGTACACACGGGCGTTTTTCTTTTCGTCTCCTCCAGAAAAGCGGCCGCCGCGGCCGGGCATCGAGCCCGTGTTCTCGGACCTAGCAGCACAACGCCTTAGCTACTGAGCCACCGCGGCAGGTAATCTTAATATTCGCAAAGTGGTAGTTGACGTTAACTACATTTTTTACGGCCACATAGGCAAACAACGTATGCATATATTCTAAACGTCCCTTCAAACAGCCAAATCCCCCCGCCCTACGAACATTCCACGCTGGCATCGCGGCTGCGGATTAACGAAGTCCCCGGCACTTCCACTCCCCGCCTCCCTCATCCCTCCATCTGAGCATGCTGTAATGGTTTGCAAATGTTTTGAGCACATACAGATACATCCTTTGGTCATCAAAACGGGATACGTGCCCCGATAACGAAACCCACTGTAGACGGTGCGGAGTGTAGTGCAACAAACAAAATCATAATACCAGAGGCAATATCAACAATGTTAGCTGTGCCCACTGGGCAATCAATGGTCGCCGTTTTAAATGTCAAGGTTATTGCCTTGGAAAAGTAATCGTCGTAACAGCATAAATGACTTCACGATTTGTAAAAGTCAGCGTTGTGAGGAGAACTTGCTGCGGGTCTAGTTGGTTACTGCTTCACGACAATATTTTAACGCTAAAAATACGTACACATGATGATGATGATGATGATTTCTATTGGTTTCCCCTTTGTATCGGGGTGATGACATGTCATCTTACCAAAAAAGACTAATATACCTATGTTTTACACTTTTGGTTCAATACTAGCGCTGCTTAGGGCAGGCACAAAAAGCTTATTAGGCACAAAATACTTTTTTTTTTCTGTTACAAGTGGTAACTGTCCTAGGCAATATTCCCCTCTCTGCTTTTCGTCCACCAGCATTCTAATCTTCTTTTCGTCCCCTCGACAGCCTTGAAGTTCACTTCCTCTGTGATACCTTTAAATCCTAGGGCTTCTGACAGCCCAATATTCCCTTCATGTAGATTTGGATGGATACCCTCACATTCTAGCACGATGTGCCGCATAGTTTCTGTTTCTTTTCCGCAGACCACGCATACCCCATCATTTTGTGAATACTTCCCCACAAAACTCTTAGTTCGCTGCACGGCTGCAAACTCACGGCGAACTCACGGCTGCAAAAAGGTACAAGGAGCTCTTATACTGAAATATTTCTAGCTTTAGTCGTCTTCTAAGCGCCGAAGTCATGTCGTCAAGTAACCCACAGTGTTTATTATTTACATCGTGTGAAGAAAACGGCACCAAGAAGCAGAAGCTAACAATTATTAAGCTCTCTCTAAAACTACGTATTTTGTACTAGTAGTTCTGGATCGAGCACAAATGCTAGTTATCCACCTTTGGTGAGATTCACTGGAAACTTGATAGCCTTTGTTTGGGATTAGCAAATATAGTCCACATCTGGAAGATATATCTTTAAGTGCAAGCACAAGGAAAGACGCTTTACTTAGCGTATCGCTGGAAGAGTAGATAATCAGCTGTTCTTTTTTAAATTCAAACTAAACAGACAACTGATTGTATCACAATTTTTTCAGCGGGTAAAGTTCACTTATGGTACTTAACGTTTAAACCGTAGCACTAGATGGGTGCCCTACTTTTTTATTGTATTTTTATTATCCACTTCTAAATTTTCTTTCGTTTTCTTTGCTCACTTCCTAATTACACATCACACCTGTACTTAGTTCTACGGCACATTGTCCCCGATAAGATCGTCCTTCAACATCAAATTTAAAAAATAATGTTCAGAAAATGACAAAAAAGCAAAAAAATCAGCTAAATATTATCCCCTCGCTGGTTTCTATTTGTATACCGGGAAAGGCGCCGACGATATCAGGGAAGGACCCACGATATCGACCACCCCTGAGTTACGTTAACGCCGAAAACGAGCGAAAATAAGTTATGATTCAGAAATACAAGAACAACGCGACTACATCGCTACTGTAATGCTTATTCCCCCGCTGTACCATAGCTCAACGAAAAAAAGAACTTGGCAACGTCGTTGCCGCATACCCGCTTCACGGCCTTCAACACTGTTAACTGATGTAATGTCTGCGGGGAAGGGAGGGGGGGGGCGAGTCTATTATATGAACGCGCCCAGATATAGAAAATCCGCTACAAAACGTGCAGCCCACGGTCTACGGTGCGAACCGAACGCAAGCAATGAACAAATCTAATAGAATAACGTCTTGGCGAACATGAAAGCAAAAGTAAGTAATGGTGTACAGGTTCTCCAGAGCATACGAGGCGGCTGCAGGAAGGGGGGGGGGGGGGGGGGGGGGCTCCTATAAGGCTTTTCTGTTCTCTCTCTATATTCCCCGCTGAATCTGAGAGAAGCGGCACACCAGGTGGCTGAGACTCACTACGATCTGCTGTTCATTTGTGGCTGCTGGGAGAGACCGCACGATTAGCTAGTTAGCCAGGCGGAGTAGTATACGCCACCGAAGTGCTCTGACTCTGCCGTGATAATCTAGCGAAGAGAAACTCGAAGTTTCTTGCAACGGCTGATGGATTCCAAAGCGTCAGACAGATAGCTCTACGCACCGTATAAAAGAAACGAATACAAACGTGACACTAGCTATGGAATGACATCACAACACAAAATATAAGCGCGTAGCGCGTCTCTCCACGTTCCGAACGAGTTGACCGCTCTCCACGACTCATACATCCACCTATGTGGCATAACAGTCATTTCTTCTTTTTATCGCTATGGTCTACCTGCAGCCGAAACCCGTTGCGAGCACAATAGAGCGAGAGCTGGGGAGAGAGCGCCCTTTATTCTCCGCTGGTAGATTGTCATGATCAAGGCCAGTTCAGCCGCTATGGTTCAACAAACGTGGGCTCTCTGCGTACACCCGCAGCCTTCCAGTAGCTTCTTTCGATATGCCAAGTTATAACGCAAAAAAAAAAAAATCACTTGCGACTGTGTCGAATGCAGGCGTGTCTTTAACGGGTGGTGAGTCAAAAAAGTTGGTCATGGTCAAAACGGCGTCATTCTGTGTCCTCTTAGGCGCCTTATAACCCACTTCTTTTCTCCGCTCTCTTTCACTTCGCGTTGACTATACTATTTACATTTCGCAGTTAAACACTGACCTCACTCAAAACTTGTTTCGAATGAAGTCTATACCCGTAGGGGGTGACAAAATCGTTGTCCTAGACACAAGCGAATGCCGTCTGGGTATGCAGACAGATGCGCGCCGTAGCAGCCAAGGACGCTTCGTATGCCCCGAATTTTGATCCGTTGTCGCCTGTATAGCTCTTAGCCCCGGTTGTTTTCGGTGTATATAGCAGTCAAGACGGTGTTGACGCGATCTATTTCTTCTGTTTCACGCACGTTGGCGCCCGTGAAACGCCGCTTAGAGCGAGACGCTCCACTGTCATGGTCAGCATCTCTTTCCTGCAGTGCATAGCCGACATGGATGTGCGTTTAGGAGGCGGGTATGAAACTAGGAAATCATAACTTCTCACTCCATGCGCCTGTTGAGCCAAGGCGTGGCGGGAGTCGAAAAATGAAGCTCTCCAAGCAGAAGCAGAGGGTTTATTTTCGTGGCACCCAGTGGTGTCTTCGTCGTTCGATTCCGCGAGGAGCCAGCCTCTCGTAAAGTGACGCTAGCTGGTCGGCCGTAGCGCCAGGATCGGCCATGGCGGCACTTGCCTTGTTGATGATCCTTGTGTTCTGCGCCCGCCTCGCGTGACGCGTGTCGCGTTATCTTGATATTCGATCACGCTCGCATATTCAGGATCAGGGGGCATTTGAGGCCGAATATGCGAGCGTGATCGAATATCAAGATAACGCGACACGCGTCCTCGCTGAGCTAAAAAGCAAGAGCAACCGCCTTTCCCAGTCAGCTGCACCTATGACAGGACCCGTAGCGAACGTCACGGCCCCAGTCGCTGCTACGACTTCGGAGAGAACCGGGCCAAGCTTACCGAAACTCACCATCACTCCTTTCTATGGGGACCTGTGCCGATGGAATGAATTTTGGGAGCAATTCGACCGAATGATAAACAAGAATAGCGGCCTTTCAGTTTGCGAGAAATTCCACTACCTGCGACTCTTTCTGAAAGGAGATGCTGCTTCGGCAATCGGAGGGCTACCTACGACGGAGGCTTGCTACCAGGATGCTCTTGCAATGCTGAAGAAGCGTTTCGGTGATCGCACGCGACTCGAGCAAGAGTATTTCGCCAGGCTCCGAATGATCAACCCGATCAGGTCCTCAAGTGACACAAGTGGCCTTCGCAAGCTCAACGACCAGGTTTTGGTCAACATCCGTGGCCTCGAAACCCTCGGCGTGAAACGGTCCTCCTTTTCGTCGATGCTCTCAGACATCCTGTTGCGAGCCCTTCCGCACGACATCGTGCTCCAGTACCACCGCACGCGCACAGCTGAAACACCTACACCGCAAGCGGATGCACCTGAGGATTTGCCGACAGACCTAGACCGTCTTCTGAAGTTCCTCAGCACCGAGCTGGAGAACCTTGAAAAGAGTGATTTCAGGGGTCAGAGAGGGCGAGACACCAGGCTTGAATATGAGGCAGAGAAAAGCATCCGCCCTAGAGACTCTAAGCCCACGTCGTGTGTTCTCTCCAGCACTTCAGCGACGTCCGGTGAGGGGTGTGCATTCTGCAAGTCAGAAGTTCACATCACGGAGTCTTGTCCTGCGGACATACCTTGGGAAAAGAAGCAGCAAATTTTGTCGAAGGAGATGCGATGCTTTCGCTGCACGCTGAAAGGACACCGAGCACGTGACTGTCGCCGCAAGATTACCTGCAATGCGTGCGCCGGTAGACATGCATCAAGCGTCTGTAGCCCGAGAAAGAACAACGCACAGGATTCTCGTTCTGAAGGAAGTCCGAACCCATGCACGACGGTCTGCGCATCAGTCGGAAAGAAGTCGGGAGTTGACACAAGTGGATGCGTTCTCCTCCAAACTTTTAGAGCCTGGGCAGTGAGTGACAACGCCTGCCGCTACGTCAGAGGCATATTCGACGGTGGCAGCCAGCGGACATTCGTGACCGAAGAACTTTGCAAACACCTCAAGTTGAAATGCGTCGGAGTCATCAATATTGCTCTGAACACGTTCGCCAACGCCAAAAGTCAACCGGCCGCGAGGCGTCGTATCGTCGAGCTTCGACTGAAAAGCCAATTTTCCGACACCGAAGTTGTCCTCAGCGCCATAGAAATACCCCACATTTGCCAGGACATCGAGGGCTCGACGATGGATTCGTCTTTCGTTCGGGATTGTAAAACATCGGGAAAGGACATTGCTGATGAGCTGCTTCACCCTGACGTCATCACTCGCGGTGGCATAAGCATCCTCATTGGATCGGACCAGATGTGGAATATAGTGTCTGGCGAATTGGTGAGGTCCCAAGAAAACCAGGCTATGATTGCTATAAACACTAAACTTGGATGGACGTTTCAAGGCAGCAGCACCGAGTTGACAGCGACAGCAACTACTTCGCGCACGATGGTTTGCGTTCTGAACAGGGTGTCGAACCGGAACCGGAACCGAACCGAAAACCGGAACTGAACCCGAATTTTCGCCCGGAACCGGAACTGAACCGGAACCGTATTTTTTCCGCCATTTTGGAACTGAACCCGAACCGGAACGAATCGAAGGAACCGTTCCGAACCGGTTCCGGGGCCTCAAAAATGTGATTTCTAGTTTTCCATTTCGGTACCCTACCTTGCGTCTGAGGATATTTTGCCACTCGCTAGACAGAACCATGAAATATTTTGCGTAGTCTGCAGTTCCCAAGGCCCATCATGTTCTCTTCTAATTACCGTAATTACCCGATTTTAACGCGCACTTTTTTTCCGGAAAAATAGGTCGAAAAATCGCATGCGTGTTAGAATCGGATACGAAACCGAAACTGCCGAAACAGCGGAAATTTTTTCCCACCCATCGCCATCGCCATATCAAGAAGGCGCCAAAGCTACTTTTAGCAACGCAGGAAGCATAGGCGCCTAAGCTTTTCTATCGGCGTTCACACAAATCGTCAAATCGTTTCACTTGCGCGCTTGATAACAAACAATGGCGGAAGCGGCTCTCACGCGTTTAAAAGGAGCGGTCGGCTGAAGCGTGCGCCTCTGGAGAAGCTCGCGGGATGGGCGTGCGAGGCGTGGGCCACGATCCCATCGACCACGGTTGAACGTTCGTTCAGAAGTCGCGAACGCGCTTGACGGCACCGAGGACAAGATGTTGTGGTCAGCGGAGAGCGGCGAAGAGTGAGATGAGTGAGATTACTTCGGAAAATAAATCGCCCGTTTCTCTCGCATTCGTTTTTCTTGCTCACAAAGTTCCGTGCTCATTACAATTGAAGGTGCAAGTTTTTTAGTTTGTTTTTTTTTACCAGGAAAATCGGGTGCGCGTTAGAATCGGGTAATTACGGTATTGCCCTCAATTTAATGTAAAGTTGTCCGTATATACAATCACTTTGCGTTAGGTACTGCCCATATCTCCCAATTATCTTTTACATTTAGCATAACTTAAGTTATAACGCATATTGCGAGGCAACATATCATGGAATATTCTTCATGGTTTCTATCTACATGGTGTTTAAAATCGTGTAAAGTTTTCAATGTGTTGTTAATTCGCAGGCATACCTGTCCGCTTGTGAAGGCCTCCAGGGACACCGCCAACAATAAATCCATATCTTCCACTTATTCTAGTTTGAATGGGCCGTTATATACAAACAGCACTGAGACACCAACACTCGCAGTTCTCAAAATTAACGTCACTTTTTCTTGTATACAGAGCCGTTGTGTCCTTTGGTTACTGCTCTAAGAGAACATGAGATATAAAAAAATGGGGAATCCTAATTTCCACTTTTAAAGTATATTTGATAGTATTTTCATGTTATCTTGAATCTGCTCAACCTTAAACTTACGAGGCGGATGGATTGAAGTCGATTAGTGTGGGTTAGCGGGTAGACTGGGGTGACTTAGGTGAGTGAATGAGCTAATGTGAATTAGTGGGACTGGTGTGTTGAATAATTTGGAATAAAGGAATTAGCGGGTCAGTTAAGGCGGATTCGATGGTCGGACCAAACATGATATCTTTGGGGTCCTTGGCATTTAGAAATTTCGCAGCGTTCTCCTTCTCGACAAATCAGGAAATTTCGTCACGCACAAAGTATCCGCAAAGTTCTGTGACGACGCCTGAATTCTATAAAAGTCTTTCTTTATGCCCGTATTGCGCTATTAGGTTTTTGCTATATTAACATTGACATCTCGGACTAAAGTTACTAACTAATTGCTTAATGCATATTTTATATTCATTAAATGGTTTTCGAAACGTGTGTATATATGAGGGGAGACAGTTTTAAAGAAACTAAACTGCAAGAAAAAAAGGGAGGGACGATCTACTGGTTTGATGCAAAGACGCCCGATAGCATTCTTTAATACCTTCTCTTTGTGTAACCGTTCTGCAGCCTCCCACACGTGTAGCATCTCAACCTTCGAACACAGCCCCCTCTAAGCTGAGGAAGCGGCGATAGCACGTGCGCTTAGCCAAAGCGGCGCCAAAACTCTCATAACAGACTCTTAGCAGGCATGGCCCAACTTTGCCAACGGTCGATTGTATGTTACAACACTTCCGATGATAAATTAGAGACCACCAACGTGACCAGTCACGATTGTATGAGCACCAGCTCATATTGGCATCCCCGGCAAACAAGATCACCAACCTCGTGGGTCGAGATTTGACTCGCTTAGCCAGCGCTGATGAAGCCCGGCCCGAGTGCATGCATCCTGCAGTCATAGACCAGGAAGTTACTCAGCACTATGGCCTCTCCATAGAACGTATTCCTCCCAGCACAAATTGCTACCGATTAACCAGAAAAGATTACTCCGCACCCTGTGGGCATACACCTTCCCACACAACACCAGACTTCACCTCTTTGACGGGACACAACTCTCTCCATTTTGTTGCTTCTGTGAGGGCCTGGGAATATCATACACATAGTAGGCGGCTGCGACAAGTGTGCCGTAGATCCATCCAACCTCCACGTTTTCATAGAGAATTGGAAGACAGCCATGGCCAGCTCCGGCCTGGAAGATCAGTTGCTCTTGATGGAAACGGCTGTCGATTCAGCCCCCTCGAATGAGGTCGCCTCTCTGAAACTTTGCCTCGATTGAATTAAACTTCATTCATCTCTCTCTCTCTCTCTCTCTCTCTCTCTCTCTCTCTCTCTCTCTCTCTCTCTCTACAAGTGATCATTACTGTTGCTTGTGACTTCACTTGGCTATCATCTTTCCTAGAGCCCAATTGCTGTCACCAGTCGCTGAAGGGCCATTAGCAAGTTCCTATCTCCGGTGCTTCCCTATCCAATGCCGTCCTATACACGCCGTCCAATGAGTCTTTGTATCCATTCTTTCTTTCTAACAGTCCTGTTAGCAGATAAAAGAGGAGAAGAAGGAAATTTCTCTAAATGCCACCTCCCACGCTTGGCAGTCGGCGCCACATACTTGTCACACTACCATAGAAAACATTTTGCAGGTACAGTTAAAGGAGCTCTTCAACACTTTAGATAAACTCGCCGCGGTGGCTCAGTGGCTAAGGCGTTGCTGCTGAGCACACAGACGCGATTTAGATTCCCGGCCGCGGCGGCCACTTTTCTGATGGAAGCGAAAAGCGAAAACGTTCGTGTGTCCGAAATTTCAGCGCACGTAAAGATCCCCAGGTGGTCAAAATTATTCCGGAGCCCTTCACTATGGTGCGCCTCGCCGTCGGCGTTGCGTGGGCGCGTTAAACCCAACAATAAATAAATAAATAAATAAATAAATAAATAAATAAATAAATAAATAAATAAATAAATAAATAAATAAATAAAAAAGCAGTAAATAAACAAATCAACACTTTCCATAAACCATTTCACTCTTCTTCGCATCTGGAAGCCCTGTGAAAACTATAGCTATTGCCAGCACAGAGCAACAGTGCGTGATTTGCTCGTCGCTGCGGACACACCTTCCGTTTCTGCTTCGCTTTTGTGGCTTTTTTTTAAGTGGCTATCAAATGCGCTCTATTCTGCAACTTAAGGAAAGCCGGCAAACAGCCGCTACACCACTGTAATGACGTCATTCAGCGGTCGAAGAATGCGAAGACCGGGAAGGAGAGAAAAATATTTTGAGCAAGTTTCTAAGTTATCTGACGAGGAGGTAGCAGTAATTTTTGGCTGAGGCACATTGCGACCCCATAATCTAATGTGTTGGTTGGCTACTTTCTGCAAGCACTCAAGATTTAGAAAAAAGTTGAAAAAAGTGTTGCAGGGTCGCATTAGTTTGGCGAAGACAAAATATTTGGACAAAGAAACCTGCATTATGACTGTTTTTATGCCGACTTTAAAAGGAAACGAAAAACGAGCAAAAAAAATTAACAGAAAAATCACGCCTGCTTTTTTTCTGCGAACCCGTTTGAACCCGTTTGAACCGGTTCGAACCGGTTCGAACCGGAACGGAATGGTGCACTGGAACTGAACCCGAACCGAACCCGAAAGGCTTGAACCCGAACCCGAACCGAACCAGAAAAAATTCCGGTTCGACACCCTGGTTCTGAAGGCCGACGTAACCCAATGCGACGATATCATTCGATCGTTTTGGGAAGTCGAAAGCAATGGGATCTTGGATCCGACGAGCAGTGGTACCTCAAAGAGCTCAGCGTTAGAGCACTTCGAGAACAACGGCTCCTTCCGACATGGACGATACCAAGTGGAGCTACCATGGAAAACTACCGTCGAGGTTTCGAACAAGGACATGCAATCCGGAAATTTCGCGACAGAAATCAACTATGTCTCGGTGGCAGGGGCTACCAGTGCTTCAAGTATAAGCGAGCTGAACCCTTCCTTAGATGTGGG
The DNA here is from genome assembly GCF_048455015.1 of Haemaphysalis longicornis. Classification (NCBI taxonomy): domain Eukaryota; kingdom Metazoa; phylum Arthropoda; class Arachnida; order Ixodida; family Ixodidae; genus Haemaphysalis; species Haemaphysalis longicornis. The sequence continues at coordinate 149,133,617 of NW_027526295.1, forward strand.
CGGTATCCTTCGGATCGGGGGACGCTTAGCCCATTTGAAAGCAGTGAAAATGCAGAACCCAATCATATTGCCTTTAAATCACCCATTTTCGTCTCTGCTGGCAGCTAGAGCCCACACTCAAGTTCTACACGGTGGCGTGAGAGACACGATGACACAACTACGAGAGAAATACTGGATTTGCCGAGCAAGATGCTTGGTGAAGCGAGTGGTCAACGGCTGCCATCTGTGCAAGCGGTTCCGAGTCAGGCACGGAGATGGTCCGACTGCCCCCCTTTCGAATGACCGCCTATCGTCTACAAACGCGTTTGAGGTTGTAGGAGTGGACTTCGCTGGGCCTCTCTGCGTACGATCACCAAGCGGCGATTCCAAGTGCTACATCGCTCTCTTCACGTGCACCGCATCAAGAGCGCTCCACTTGGAGTTAGTCTCTTCGATCACAGCAGATGACTTCTTGCTCGGCTTTCGGAGATTCGTGGCCCGCAGGGGTTTACACAAGGTCGTGTACTCAGACAACGCCCGAACTTTCAAGAAAGCCTCGGTGGACGTAAAACGAGCCTGCCGACTCCTTTCCAATCAAGAAGTCGATGAGCATTTAAGCAATGCTGGGATCAGGCGGAAGTTCATCGTACCTAATGCCCCGTGGTGAGGCGGTTGGTGGGAGCGGCTGGTTAGGACGGTTAAGCAAGCACTCAGAAAGGTACTGGGGAGAGCCAAGCTTGGGTTTGAAGAACTGGCTACCGTCCTCACCGAAGTAGAAGCCGTTGTGAACTCCAGGCCTCTTACTTTCGTGGAGTCGGACATAGGGGAGCCATGTGCTCTCACTCCTGCCGATCTCCTCATTGGTCGCAGACTTACGCATGTGCCTACCAAGAGTGACTCGGGAAACGATACAACCACCTGTTCGCGCACTGATGCCATGCGGTGGTATCGGTATCGAGAAAGTTTGACCGAACACTTCTGGGCTAGGTGGATGAAAGAATACCTGTTGCAGCTTCGGTCTGCACACTTCACAACGAAGAAAGCGGCCACTTAAGTCAAAGTAGTAGACGTGGTGTTAGTGTACCAAGAAAAAACATCGCGCCAAATGTGGAAACTGGCCATAGTTCAGGAGGTCTACAAAAGCCCCGATGGTACCATCCGTTCTTGCAAGATCAAGCTGCAAGATGGACTTGTGACAACCAGACCCATACAAAGACTTTACCCTCTTGAAATTCGTGCCTAGCCATTTTCTCGCGGCCCGGAATGTGTTGAAAATTATCATCGCCACGCTTCTCCGATGCATGAAGAGGACGAAGAATAAACCTAGATGCGACGGAGATGGTGTGGGATAGCTCGCGCTCAGAGCTCGCTCTCGGGGCTCGAGGCTGGCTCCTAGAGGAATCGAACGACGAAGACACCACTGGGTGCCACGAAAATAAACCCTCTGCTTCTGCTTGGAGAGCTTCATTTTTCGACTCCCGCCACGCCTTGGCTCAACACGCCATTCTAGGACATCTCACTCAGCGATGCTGGAAACCTTTTGTTTACTAGCTCCGCGATCGAGTGTGTCCTACTTCCCGGCCCGTGTATACGCACTGTGGTGCGCTAAACAAGTCGTGCTCCACGCGAACGTCCTGTGCGCATCTGTGGATGAGGATGATGATGAGGAAAAGGAGGCGGAAGATGCAGGATCAAATCGGTATATGTAAAGAAAAAGGATCGTTCACTGGAGAAACGAGCGTATGGGGGATCGGTGCCTCGAAAAAAAGGTCGTTAAGAATCACAAAAAGAGTCAGGACAGGAGATACAAGGAAAGCGACTAATAACCGCATTGGAAACACACTAATCTGGTTAGAACAGACTGTTGGAAAAGTTGGTGCATATTTGGTAAAACTCAGAGCGCGACTTAACAAGGACTACAGAAAGAAGACAAACACAAGCGCTTGTGTCTGTCTTCTTTCTGTCGTCCTTGCTAAGTCGCGCTCTAAGTTTTACCAGACATTATTCCGTCTATGCCGCAGAACCGTGTTTAGTACTTATCCTAAACAACGAAATTCATCGTCCCGGTCTTGCAGTTGCGTGGTTCAATAATTCGTAGAAGCCGAAGTTCCCTCCTGCAAGTTTTCCTCCGTTAAGCATCTTACCCTTCATAATGCCATTGCGAACAGGAAGGTTCTCCTGACGTCGCTGCACCCACGGTAGCACTTAAGCCCTTATATTTATCTTTACTTTTCGGTCCTCCCTGCTCCAAATAGTAGATGCGTATACTCGCATGACGGTACACCGCCGTGGAACAACCTACAATCACGACAGGAAGAGCGGGTAATGTCCGCCGCGCCAGGCACGACCGTCCCTGTTGTCCGCGCCAACACGACTCCCAGCCCACGCCACCGAGTGACGACGGCAGCGTCGACCGGCGAAGAAAGGCGGGCATCAGTACCGGCGCTCTTCACCAACTTAGCGTCGACACGCCGCGGACAATGAGATGCTGCCACGCGTCAGTGCAGGTACGCGCGCGTGTATGCTAGCAGTGCAACACGCGCGGGCCTACGGAACCGCCCTAATGAACGGGAATCCTGTGCAGTGACCTCTGGCGGGGAACTTGACATCTTATCGGAACCGGCCGCGCAGGCGTAGTACCGTGGGCCGGTGCACGACCTCGCTGCCTCCGCAAAGCTGCGATCCTCTTTCCTCGCCTTGGCTCTCTCGCTAAGCTTCCGCGTTGACCCTTCATTGAAGAAGTGTAGAGGCAAGGCTGAAGGGACATCTAGCTCGGAACCCATCGCCGCGAGGGTTTCCTGTTACGAAGACTGTAGAGATGGTTTCGCGGGAGCTATACCTGCTGACACGGCCCACGCCCGAAGGTTAGGGTTCGGTCCGCCTCGCTGTGCCATATAAGCCTCGACACTTTCATCGCTCTTTCTAGCGCCGCGTGGAGAGATAGCCGGCCTCTCTCTGCACTACTGTCCCGCGGGCTTCGCGAGTCAACTTGTCTTCGAGTCACCCTCGCCCCGCTTGTTTCGGCGCGCATGCGCAGTGCGAGCATGTTGGCTATCCCGCTCTGTGCTCGCCTGGCCCACCGACCTTAACCTTGGACCGAAGGGTGACGGGTCTACAGAACTTGATTAACAACGGCTTCACAGGGGGAGGAATGTGCCGAAGGGATCGTATGCACGCAAGGTTCTGTGCAGTGCCTGCGGTGTGCAAAAACCCGAACTCGTCTTTGACTTCACCCGTTTTTGAGTTTCACCATTCGAAAAGTCTCACGTTCTCGAGAAGATGGGCTACACGGAATTCGGTTAGATATTTTGAAGCCTCGGGACGATCTTGTTTTTAAAATAAACGAAAAATCGCGAAGCTGGTAATGCATGGAGGCTTTGATCATGCACTGCTCTGATTCTTAGTCGTGGAAGGTCGATACTCTCATACGCGTTCGTGGTGCGGCAATAAAGTTCGGCTCAGAGTTGCGTGAACTTGATTACCATACGGAGATGGAGTCCCAAAATATATATACGATGTGCAGTACTGGAGCGGCTGTTTTGTATATACGGATACGTATACCTGAAGGAGCTGATCACGCTGTGAGGAAGATATTTTAGCTTCGCATTCACCCACACGTGCAGTTTGCGGTGGCCCACACACAATGGGTTCTTCAGCTGAGCGGCACGTGACCTTTCTACGCGTTATAGCACCGCATTCCTCTTCCTTAATTTTTCTTTACTTTTTTTTTTCTGGTACTCAACTGCCGTGCATCGGGGTGGCTCGCAGGTGAGCGTTGCCCTGATTGGGTCCATTGGGTCGCTCGGTCGACTGACCGAAAGAAATCGAATCAGAGCAGCTAGATTGTGTCGACTGCGCGAGCACGAGCGCATGACTGCTCCGCGAAGCAAACTCTCCTATTGCCGAGCAATGAAAGCAAGATGCTGGCATATATCGACACACGTGTAGGGCTCTCGTTTTCTTCTTTCCTTGCATCACACATTGCATGGAGCTCAATTTGGGTTGGTTTATGAAGGTTACCTTGCGTAACCATAATATCGACGCGTCCATAGCTTACGGTTTTGCGTCAGCGCTAACGAGAACTAGGACAGTCGTCAGAGAGCGAGTTCGTGCTTGCCTGCCGTGCGTACGTGTTACAGAGTTTCAATCAGGTCCACGCCCGCGTGCGCGCTGCTAGCGTGCGAGTAATGAAGTAAAGCCGACTTCGTGAGGCAGGACATGATGGGGCTGAAGGTAAACCCAAATCGAGCTCTATAGCAGCTATAGAAAAGAAAAATAATAAACGAATCATCACTGCAGCAACAACAACAAATACGTTCAGAGGCTCCGGTCAGGTTGTAAGTTCCTACATCTCTTGGCATATGCAGCGCCAGGATTTGCGCACAAAATCGTCGAAGAGCGTCTTGATATAAGCATTCTCGTCAAGGAATCCACAGTCCTGAGGCTGTTAGATTCAAAATATGTCTGTTTCCACAGTGAAACTATTTAAAATGAAATCATGCTTAGTAAACACACTTTCACGGTACTGCACTGCGACAAACCTGTGCAAAAGTGTCGTGGTGCTTTCACCCTATAACATCAAGGACGCACACCAGCGGGAAAGACAACATTCACATAGTTAGCAGGTGCCATGAGTTCGCCAAATGTGCAACATTTTGCAAAGGATATTTATTTGCGCAGGGTGCTCTGGAGTCAGACGCCACTGTATACATATTAGCAGTGCAGACAAACCCCGAAGTGTCGAATACGATGCCCTGCGTTAACCCATATGTGCGGGTATGTGCAACGCCAAGCAGTCCGCCGACAAGCAGTCCGCACATTCTGGATAAAAATGGGCGGCTCCCGTGCATGTATCACGAATGTGTGGAAATGTGCAATCAAATGTTGAAGATACTGCCGGTAAACGGGGAGGTAGGGGCTGGTTTGAAATGCTGGAAAAGTTTGGTTAAGTATAGCAGCAGGAAAATGAGGAGTTAAGAAGCACATTTCGACGCAATCACTCCGGTTTGAGGAAGAGATTTTTGGCAGCAACAGAGCGTGGTCGAGACGGACAAACGTAATTTTGGGAATTTGGTTTCGTGTTCTAAATTCTGCTGAGCCACCGGGCCCCATCATCAATGTCCCCGTCATCAATCCCCGTCACCTAAGAAAAAGAAAAATAGCTTTGAAAGTCCACGTTATGTCGGTATTCAAGGAGGGCAAACCTTTTAGGACCTAATTCTTGGCTTGCTATACCGCCAAAGGCTTTGTGATGCCCTTAACTCTCGTATAAATATGTTTAGCTTAAATTCATTGTCACGCTTCTAACGAAAGTGGGCAGTAAAAATTGAGTTTGAATAGTTTTCTTTTCTCTATTTAATGAATACTCGCTACCTGTCTCATGCATACGGGCCTCAATGGCGTTGCCTGGTCTGAAAAAGATCGCTTGAGCGGGTGTGGTATTTCTTATTGATGGTGGCTGGCTATTGTGCCGCTGTAAAATGACTGGTAATCGAATGCTGCCGCTTGTCTATACATGGTCATCTTCCCTCGTCCCTCGAAACTGTTCGTACGGGTCAACCGAAACGTTCGTTCGAGATGGGCAGGCCCAGCCAACGCTTCAGTCACTCACAGCGTCACAGCCCATGCTTTGTGGCCTGCACTAACCACTACCAAACGGCATAACGCGAAGTGGGTCACATTGGCAGACCGCCAGTTCGTGCTGGCCGATCCACGTAGCAATCCGGATATCAGAAACTCGGCAGCAGATGGGTGGATCTGAGACGACATCTGCGCGTCGTCCAGTTCACTGGCTGTGCTCTGGTCGAGCGTGCCGGCGAGGACGTGACCCCCGTCGTCACTGCGTACGCTGGCTGCCGAGTGACAAGGGCGGTGTCGGCGCCCTCACCGCAACCACCACGGTCCACGCTTCGCTGGCCCCGTCTCATCTTCCGGAACGGCGTCTTGCTCGTCGCTTTTAAAGTCCGGAGTAGTAACGGCTGCCGCGGTCATGTGGCGGGCTGGTTCTGCGCTGCTTGGGACTATGGAATGTGTACAACTATATGAGAACCGCAGGTTTGAAAACGTAAACGTTGCACGGATGAAGTTGTTATTAGAGTGAAGCTGTCTATGGCTAGCATCCAGCAGGTTGTCTCCGGCAACAGAGCGATGTAGACAATAATGATGATGGTGATTATGATGATGATGATGATAATAATAATAATAATAATAATAATAATAATAATAATAATGATGATGATGATGATGGTGGTGGTGGTGGTGGTGGTGGTGGTGGTGGTGGTGGTGGTGGTGGTGGTGGTGGTGGTGGTGATGCTTAGCGGCTTCCCCTTTGTAACGGGGTAACGCCCTTTGTAACGCCACTGTACAATCACCTCGCCAAAAATACAAACAAAATTAATAAAACATAATATAAAAATAAAAAGAAAATACTTTACGAAACTTTTGTGCTAGTCTGACTTCTTTGTTAGCATGTCTTCCCAGATTATTTTCTGCTCTTTTCTCACCAACATTCTAACCTTCTTTTACTAACCTCTACTGCTGTCCAATTCACTTTTCCGCTAAACTTAAAGCCAAGGGCCTCCGGAAGCTGGATGGCTCCCTCACTGAGGACTCGACGGATACTTTTGCACTCCGTTACAATTTGTCGCATGATTTCTGGCTCCTTTCTGCAGCCTGCGCATAGTTCTTCCTGTACCGGCTCGCGGATAAGCGTTTTTGTCCGCAAGCAACCCGTCCGGGCTTCAAAAAGCAATGCACTCCCTTTGGTATTATCGAATAATTTTTCCCTTGTGATCTCCTGCTTCCCGATCCTGGAGATTTATAAGGACTTCTTCGCGTCCATTCTCTTTTTCCAGGTCGTTGTCTCTGATTCTTTCACTTCATTTTTTATTGGCTTGGTCGTTTCCCCTGCACTTCCAGGTTTCATTTACTTTTTCCTGAGCCTTCTGGTTCTTTTCCTCCATGGTGTGTCCACACTTTTCATTTAAAGATACCGTAACACTTTGGCCGCCCATCTCTGGTCATCAATATTTATTAGTCGTTCTTCAGAACATATTTTGCTCTATGCGTGAGCGTAGCCCCACCTTGCGGCGCCCACTCAAATTCCCGGGGTCGTACAACCTTGCACCACAGCTTCAGCGTACGAAAAAAATTATAAAAAGCAAAAAAAAAAAAAAAATCCCTGGGCCTACCTATTTTGATATAACATGACTTATATTGTCCCTAAAATATCTCTTCCCCGCAATGCATTCATTATGAGGTGAAGCCGACTTCAAGGTGATCCGAGTAAGCTTGGTTTTTGTAAGCTGGCTTTTCCACATTGCCTGTTGCACAGTGAAGCACGGCCATCTACGGAGGGAGTGTGATTACAGAAAACGGCTCTGACTTATGTGTTATCGAAAGTATCCGTGACAAATTATATGACAGTCAGCCTGCAAGGCAACCCTGCCAATACGCAATAATTCATTTGCTTATATTGATTGATTGATTGATTGATTGATTGATTGATTGATTGATTGATTGATTGATTGATTGATTGATTGTGGGGTTTAACGCGCCGACGCAACGCAGGCGATGAGGCGCACCGTAGTGGAGGGCTCCGGATTAATTTCGACCACCTGGGGATCTTTAACGTGCGCCGAAATCTCGTACACACGGGCGTTTTTGCTTTTCGCCTCCATCAGGAAAGCGGCTGCTTGTAATAATTGTTTCACACTGACGTTGTAAACGTTACAGAATTACTCGCAGCTGTCCATACATAACTATCTACGGAAGGAGTATGGTCGCAGAATACGGCTGTAACTGTTCTTTTACCGGAACTATTCGGAAACAAATTATATGAAAAATAGACGCAGAAATGGCTCTAACATTACGCACCGAATCTTCGTTCGTCATCGTTCTTCACGGAGTGGAAGGGCGCTGAATTTTTAAAATACGATTACACTTTCAAAAAGTTTTTCGTTGCTTTTTCGAAGATATACATTCAACAGGTTTCTGTATTCAAGATGGCAACCGACAAATGTTTCATTTCGCATCAAAGACGCAACACATTTTTGCTTGTAGACCATTTTACACATGATGGTTTTTTCCTTTTAAACGTAAGCCAACGCGGTTTTATACGACCACATTATGGTCAGGCGTCTCCTTGTAACTTTGTAAAACCTGTTTTTTGGGGGTGATTCCCCGCGGCTGCATGAAGTCGGCGTAGCCTAGAAGTTAGATTTCGGCTCGTGCACAAACGCTGCAATATGGTATAAAGCTGTTGTCTTCTCGCTCGAGCGAAAATATCAGCTACCTTATGAAAACCGAATTCGTAGTAGTTACTGCGACCACCACGGCGCAGCTTGCCCAGAAAGGTGTCAATGAAACATTTTTTCCCCGTGAGTTGTCACTAAGTATCGGACCACACAGGAATTCCATAATTTGGCTGTCGCGTGATTGCGGCCGCTGAAACTTTCAAACTTCCCACCTTGCGCGAAGCCACAGATCGCATTTGCTGCTCAGGTACCAACGTCCTCGACATGCGAAAGCGAGAACTTACCAAGCGGCTCATTTCGAGCACGACGTATTCGAGGCAGTCGCGTGAGTGACCCGTTGTAGTCGCTACTAGGCTGCAGTTACGGCAAGGCACGCTTTCAAGATATTCCAGTTGTAGCCGAAGAAAGAACGAGCTGTTTTTCGTTTTCTTGTTAATTTCTTCTATATTTTTTGTTATTTCTTTCTTTATCTTTAAACGAAGGCAGCAATAAGGTTGTTCTTCTAAGACGGGGAATAACCGAGGAAAGGAGAAAAGGCGACTTCGCACCTCTCACTTGGGCGGGAATTTTCCGCGTAAGTTCTCCCGTGCGACCGGCGACAAACGGTCGTTTAGAAAAACAGGAGCAGAGAGTAGCACGGGAGGCAACGGGAAGCGTCTTAACACCAAAACGAGCGAGAAACAAAACGAGCGAGATACGAGAGAGGAGCGAGTGAGAACGAGAAACTCGTAGAAACACTGACCTTACCATCTTTTCTGTATTTAAAGCCCTCCGCTTTTCTTTTTGCACTCTTAACTAGAGGCGAAGGCAAGAAGGAAGCTGCGAAGCGAGAGTAGATCACTGGCGCTCGACGATACTTCTTTATAATTCAACCGCGTGTATAGCGTACGCGTGTCCTCCTGAATTTTCCTTTTTTGTTTTGTCTGCGACTCGAATCTCTATCTTAATGGGCAGTACAGCTGCCTCCCGGTGACAGAATGCGTAGAACTCGTAAACCGCTTAAATCCTGCAAACTTGCCTGCGTACACTGCCCCCCCCCCCCCAACACACACACACACACACACACACACACACACACACACACACACACACACACACACACACACACGCGCGCACGCGCACGCGCACGCGCACACGCACACGCACAGACACAGACACAGACACAGACACAGACACACAGACACACAGACACACAGACACACACTCACGCACGCACGCACGCACGCGCACACGCGCACACGCGCGCACGCGCACACGCACGCACGCACACACACACACACCTCTCTCTCTCTCCCTCTCCTGTTTTCGATCCGCCTTTCACAACTATTTATCGGCCGTTTACAGCAAGACGGCCTCAGGCGGCTAGACAGATCGCACGCCCCTCCCCCTATCTGCCCCACCCCATCTGTATCGAAGCTGTTTAATTAATAGGTTGTCTAGATATATTCCGAGCTGTACTGCGCAAAGTGAAAGGTATACGCCCGCTCGCTATCTAACCAGAAGGATATGGAGGAATCCGAAAACACCTGTAGGCCTCCTTCTTAGCGTAGAAACGGTGGCAAAGCGAGAACATATGGTTGCAAGAAAGCCAAGGTGAGCTAGTTTAAAAGAAGGACGAAAGATTACGAACAAGAGGAGCGTTTCATGCGGTGGCTTAGCAAGCGAGTATATAAGCAAGCATGCGTGGAAAGAGTAGGAACAAAAACGCACTATTTACTCATAATAGTTGCACCATCTTCCGTAGCCGACATGTTTCATTCGGTACCCCATCCGGATGCATGAAGTTATTTTCAAATTAAGGCTATAACTAGTCTTAACCATGCTAATAGTGGTCATTAGCTCTGTAGATACCTTTCGTAGGATGCCTCATTTGCGTATGTGCGACCATGGCCTGAGGCTGGTACGAGCTTCTGTTAAGGCGAACGACTTATTTCGCATTGAAAGGTGACTTTGAATGACTTCGTATTCGACACGAGGATACGAAATCTGGTACAAAAGAAAAAAAATGAAGGAAACTTGCACTAACGCGTAAGGCTTGAAGGTAGCGAAGCTGTACCCAACCTTCACGGCCCTCACGACGGTTTAAGTCCACGATTGCAGCCTATTTGCTCCTTCTACGCTGCCGCAAAGACCTATACTCCATGTTGTTATAAGTGTGGAGATTCCTTTGTTTTTTTAAGTGATAATCATTGGACATCACCATGGAGGGGCGTACGGTATGACAGGGTCCCTCAATGCTTTTTGAGGGACTCTGGCTGTGACATGTCTTTCTCGTTCCGAGCAAGTGTTGTCACGATTACAGCGAACGCTGGAGATTTTTTTTTTTAATCTTGGCTAATCCCCCTTAATGGTATGCTTGGCTTGACAAACGTGCGCCGGGGACGCCGGGTGGTTGCCGCGAGTCACGCACACGCAAGCACTAGGGATTTTTTTGGTTTTTTTTTAACTGCGGACACCATACACTAACGGTTTGCTTAACAGATACCTGTTAAAAATATCGGATGACCCAAGGGAGGCCAGAAGTCAACCAAAGCATGCATGGTAGCCGCGTATAAGAGATTAATAATGATTACCAAAGTTATTTATCATTGATTAATAATTGATAGCAATGCTTCGTAAGGCAGAATAAAGTGTGGTTAAGGAAGATTAAGATGAATTAGGATGGGTTAAAGCGGAGAAGATGAATTAAGATGGATCAATGTACGAACTAAGGTGAGATAAGATGTAATTAGGCGCATTAAGATGTATTAAAGACGGTAAAACAGCGTGGATACTGTGTCGACGGGCGGCTTTGGAGTTACCCGTCAATAGTACGCCAGGCTTTCGCCTTCAAAGCAAGTAAGCAGCCTTAAAGAAATTTTTTATTAGTACTTCAGTGAAAAACAGCATCTTAAGAGGCGTTTATTGTCGCTTTAACGGAAGCTTCTAGACCGTGCTTGTGAAACACGCGCACGCAAAGGCTTTCGAATAGTTCCGATTTACCTTCAAGGACCACACTAGGCGGCGTTAACACGCTCGAAGCGCTCCGGATTGGCCCGCATGCGCGGCTGTCGGCAGCAAGAAGAGATTGATAGGTCATGTGCCGGTGGTTCCAGCGACGTCTCGCTTGTTCACGCTCCAGAGCCTGCCCGCTGCCATTTTCATGGCTCGTTGTATAAGGTCAGTGTTGTTGAGCGGCTTTTTTCACGCCTTCAGAGTGGATGACGCGGTTATATATAGGACTAGCGCTGCTGCCGGTGGGAGTACCGTCTGTACAAAAGACTACTGCGAATGAATAAGTTTTGTGATGCTATTAAGTGTGTGACTTTTGAGAAAACCAAGTTATATCGATCGCCACATTTCCAGTGTGCATCAAAACGTATTCGGTTTTTCTGACTTTTCGCCCAGTCAGAGTGATACGCTCCACGTTTCAAGAAATTCCATATTTAATTGAGTTTTACCTATGTATTCTCCAGGTCTGGAGTGATGCCTGACCTGATACAGAAATTGCTCACCAGATTAAAGCCCGCTACATTATTGTGACGGATATTTTTATATACACGAATCCGCGTCGATACAGCAGACATGCGAATTTACCATCCTAACCCACCTTAATTCATATTCATCCGCTTTATTTCGGAACATTTCATCTCAATTAACCATATTCCATCTTAATCCACTTTATTCCCATAACAACATCAATTACCAGTGAGGCAACTAGATGGGTGCAATCTCATTAGGAACGACTAAATAACCATAATCCTTCTTAATCAACCCTAGCTCTATTATAGCATCTGTTATAAATGAGACTAAACTAGATGGCCGCAATAATACTAACTACGCTTTCCAAAAAAATTATACAGCTCACCCTCACGAAAACAGGGCTTGTCCTCTTTTTTGTAGTATTCGGCTGAAACCGCTGATATCGGGAAAGGCCTTCGTCTTACACTGGACCGAATTAGTCAGATGAATTAATGAACCAATAATGTGGGGCAAAATTTTACAATATACCCATTAGCCTGTGAGTTACAAAGACAAGGAAAGACGTGTTAATGACAGCTATAAGAAACAAAAGGGCGCAGTGTTACTAGTGTTTTTTGGGAAGTCCTGTGTATACTTACGAATATTTATCAACTTTTCTATCTATCTATCTGTATATCTATCTATCAAATTTCTATCAAAATATCTATCAAATTTAAAGAATATTTATCAACTTTCCTTCCCATTCGGTGTGAAGGTGCCGTTATACGAGTTACTGTTTCCGGCAGCCGGTATTCATCACGCTAACTTATTCGATAGAGCGGCACATTTACACTGCAATCGTCATCGTAACGAGGGAACAACAATCAGTCGATTCGTGCATGCCGTTAAACGACCACGAGGTCGTTCACGTACCACCCCTTCGCCCGGCCGCTTCACACGCTACGAGTATATAGAACCCAAGGAGGCGACTTCACGGTCGACTTGCGGTCGCTCTCGACATCCAACCCATCTCTGGCTATAGACGAGTTCTAACCGGTCGATTTAGAAGCGGCTTTCACCCGGCAGCCCTCTTTGATGTATAGGCATGGGAAACGTTCCGCACGTGAATGGCCGGATTCATCAGTCATCGCTTGACGGCGTAGCCTTCGAGCGTGTCGTGAGGATGGGCATAGGAACATCGATGGGGTTCTTCGGACGCCACGTCGGTGCGCACCCGGTCACTTTTTGTTGATTGATGTACGCAGGTTCTGGGCATTGTGATCGCGAACGTAACGACGGATTCAGTTATTCCGTGGCATCGCGGACCCTTGTTACGCGGTAACGCCTTCTTTTGTGCCTTGTGCGTGTGCTTGTGCGTGCGCGTGCGCGTGCGTGCGTGTGCGCGTGTAGACCGTTAACGAACACGAGTGCTGAGGAACAGCGGAGGCTGGATGATGGAAAGAGGCGTAATTCGTACAAAACATTGAAAAACCTAGAAAGAGACGCTGAAAATATTTTTCACTCACGCGGCCACGCCCTAACGGCCTGTCGATTGCATTAACGTTACCAACGCCACGAAGTGTGAACGCTTCCTATTTCCCTTGTCGTGAATTCCCACCGTTTTCACTTGCCGTCGCCGGTTCCACGCTTTGCGCGCAATACACGTTACCTCGTATTTTTTCAAATCACGTCAGGTCGAACACAATAGAACAACGCCAGGTTGCGTCTATTACGCGTTTTCTTTCTTTCCGTAGAGCGCGTATTCTCCGGGCACGCCGTGCAATCGTTTCTGAGGCACGGCGTTTATTCCGAAGTCCTTCGCCGTAATCGAAAGCGAATGCGGTATAGGAAGAATGACCGCGTGCGGCAATGCGATATAAAGAAAAGGTGGTGAAAGTGGAGGATTATGGGCGGCTGTAGGATAGTTATCAAGCGTAGTACGCAGTAAACGATCACTGCCTACCCTTGAAGAATGGTACACCGCCAGTTTTTGCGCCATAACCGTTGTGCAACCGTTTCCGCGGAGCGGTTACGGGGGAAGAAAAGCATTAGGGTTATAGCTTCGTAAGAGAGCAATACGTATACAGACTGTGGAGGCAAGACAGGTCATAGGCCCCGCGGTGATGGGCAAATGTTGGTAGTATAGTCTTACCCTAGTGTTGCCTACGCCAGCAGCCCGCGCAGATGAGGCGGCGCGTGCCAGAGATTATGGCCTAATGCTTTTGCGAAAATAATAATAACATTACTGAGGCTGTCCATATGAAATCAAATATGCTCTCTTATGCGACAGCTTTGTAGAGTTACCCGGTGAAAGGAACACTGAAGAGAGTTGTGAATCACTCTAACATTACACATTAAAATGAGTACGCCAGTCTTCTTGGCCGATCGGTAAGCGTCAGAGAATTTTTTTTTATCACGGAAAGTTATTTAGCACTACCCCTGTGCTTCATTTTCGTCGCCTGGGTAGGGATCTAAATGAAGGATTGCGGGAGTGGTTTTCCACTGCCAACCCGGAAACAGTACAGCTATCAATGGAGTCCTGTGTCCCATTAGGTAATTTTTAAACGCCTGCTTCGGTTCTGAAACACATATCGGATGTAAATGGTTTCCAGAAAGTGTTAAAACAAGTGTTAAAACAAATAAATTCGTAGTTGGCATGAACGTGTTTTGTGTGAATACGTAATGTGTCGCGACAAAAGTCCTGGCATTACAGCTGCTCCTCCCTGTGCACCAGGCAGAAATAACATTTTGCTGAAGGTTTCCGAACAATCATGAACGAAATGCCATGTGAGTGAAAAGTAACCCTCCTCAATATAACAACATAGGGTCATATCCACCTTGTTAGTTTAGAGTGCAAGAATGCACTCTAAAACTGTTGGGTAAACTTTTAAACTACATTTCGATAGCTTCTCTAAGAATCGGGTCTTGATCGGCACAATAAAAATGCATTTGTCCTTCCAATTTTTCAACCCGTGCATGTGGTATGCAGACTACCGGGCCGATGTGCCGCCGAGAACTGTTTCTTTGCACGAGCGGTTGCCTTGCACGAGAGCACTACTTCGGAGTCTGCGGAGGTCTGAAAACAGCCCGAATTGTGGGAGGTGGAATTTTCCAACACGACTCGAACCCTTAAAACTTATACGAAAGCCATGCTCCAACCAAGGGCTTTAGTCGATGCGCTCCGTCGAATCTGCATTGCTTGCCGATAATGGCCGCTTATAACAACATTGAACCAGTTGCACTGCTTGCCAAACCCCTCAAAAGCAACGTGTCCCCATTCCAAATTTAGTGGGGTTCATTATGCACAGCGTGCAGCCAAACAGCGTTTCATAAAGACACACACACGCGCACATATGGGCATGAGCAAGCACATACAAATGCGCTGACACACGCACACAACCGGATCATTGGAGTAAATATTTATGTATAGTGATGCGAGGAAGGCTTTTCGTTGCAAGCGTGCGTGTGGAAGAAAGCAGTTTGCACAGAGCGCGCACACGCACACGTTAACTATAACCGGGGCACAACAGCATCAGCTCTTGGAGCCCGCATTCACTCGCAAAGAAGCGCGCGTGCGCAGCTAAAGGGAGAAACACTTGAGAGGAGAAGAGCGAAGAAAAGGCGAGGCAGAGCACGTGCACGACGCGAATTGGCCCGCCATGCGTGCAATCTATTAAAGACGATAGTCTTTCTTGGGCTACTTAAACCCAGAAATTTTGGTCTGTCTGTATGTCTGTTTGTCTGTCTGTCTGTCTGTCTGTCTGTCTGTCTGTCTGTCTGTCTGTCTGTGACTCGATTCAGCCACCCGGCCAAAGTAAAACAAGTCCTGCACAATAGTCTTATACAGTCACAGCTAAATCTACCCGCATACGTCCGGTGTAATGTTATACTTGTCAGAGTTGTTGAAGAAAAACAAGGCATTCCGCAAATATAAGACAACAAATTAATAAAGAAGTAATATTTGCAGTGTTCTTTTATATAAAATCATAGATGCTTGACTTTTGAGAAATGAAATACTACATCCACTGCAGAAAAACAATTCACTCCGGCGTCACCTGCTGTCGCCCGCGCCACTATAGCTTCTGGCGCCATTTTAAGAAATCAACCGGCAACAGTTACGAAAGGTTCCACTAGATAGGTTCCACGTTCTCTTTGAAACGCACGTGGACTAGGGAAACGCGGTACTATAAGCATTGAAGTAGGGCGCCTCAATTCACGCGCGTCTCCGCCGTACGGCAGCGTTGGCATCGAGACACCCGGCCTGGAGCAGTGGAACGCGGTAAATTTAAAATGATTTACGCAAACCTTTGGTGTCCACCTTGGGAGGAGCACGACGCAAGAGGAACAACATGAGAGGTGAGCGGGAGAGCGAAGGGAGGCATTTACTTGGCAAAAGTCGATAAACACTATCGTCTTTTGTCGATATTTTCAACGAAAGGAGCAGATACGCGACCAATTTTCATTGTTAGGTTCACCGCCCTACCTATTGGTTGCCCATGGATCTCTGCCGTGCGGAGATGTAGTACATGGTCTAGAAGTAGCGAGCTCGGCATGCGTGTTTTTTAGATGTTTCAAGGTTGTTTCGCTGCTGGGGTCGCTGGATTTAAATCAAAACACGGGGGTCGTGCTTAGTCAGATTGGAACAGCAAGGTAAAGTAGACGAGTAGGAAAGGCTCTTACGCAGACAATGAGTGCGTGTTGTTCGCTGATAGCCAAGAGAGGTACACGAGTTACTTCCTTGCCAAATTTCATTTTTTTTCCTTCGGTTTGTTTGTAACCTAAGAAATTTCTGTACATTTTAATCAAATGATTTGTTTTCATGTTGCCTGCTGATAATTGGGACACTGCGACACGTAAATCCAATGCTTGAGCGCTGCGAAGTCGCTACACCTAAGGTCCTTATTTTAGGGGCCGCTTGCAACCTAAAACCTTATAATTTTCTTTCATTAATAGACCAATCAAAAGCGACATGCGCTCAAGAAGTTCGCGGCAAACTTTCTGCGGGAATCGTTTTGAAACTCAAAGAGATCTTTTTTCCTATTTGTTTGCCGGGAGAGTCGCCAGGTGTACGTAAGCCTATCCTACAGCGCAACATACTGGCGTTGTAAGCCTTCCCTCACCGAGCAGCCTTGTCAGGATGGAGTAACAACAGAATATCTGCAAGAGTGCGCTAGGCGGGAGTCAGTAAAGCGTTCCCATTTCAAACACTAGCGCAGCAGTAGTTAACGTAATCTCCTGGGGTGCCTTCATGGTCTGCCGCTCTGTTTTTTAAATGCGAACGGATGCACTAAGTAGATACCGTACCTATTCCCGATTTCGTATCAGTGGTTGCGCCTTGGGCTCAGAATAAAAAGTACAAGGACCTCACTTGAAGAAGTTAACTCTGTGGCTAAAATGCAGTGATTGCTTGAAAGCTATAAAAGAATTGGCCTTTGTATAAATACAGGCACCTCACTTAAAACAGTATAATCGGCGACTAAACCAGGATAAGAGGTCTGTATCGCAGTCTTTCTTAAATGCAGCTCCTTGTTTGACACGGAGAACGGCAATCACGAAGCTGCTCCTACGTGGGGCAGTGCTAGTGAACCGACTTTACGTAAGCACACCAGCATGCCTCTTTGAAATCGCTTTGTGAACGCCTACCAATAAGACCCTCAGAGCTAGGCGACCATTTTCGTAATACCGATCCTACAATCAGCCGCATCTTCTAGGGACAGACACTGCACCCCGTCGTCACACTGCCACAGCCCGCGCACGCAAGCATCACCACACACGCACGGGACGCGCAAAGGGAGACGGCGAAAGCACGAAATGGGCTCAGACACGGCGTTCACGCATCGCCTTCAAAGCGTGCGATCGACTCCTTTCAGCTCCGCGGACACCAGACGGCGACGCGGTCGAAGCGGTGCGCAGAAACAGCGCCAGGACAGCACTGTCGCCACTGAGCGCGCGCGCACAAACACAAAGAACAAGACCTCGCCGTCACGGTCCCGAACCAGCGCTGGCTCCGGAACAGGCAGCGTTTGGACGCTCGCCGTCTCCGCCGCCGCACGCATACCGGACAAAGGCGAGCACGACTCAAGAATGAAGCTGAGCAGTCCGTGTACTGAAACACGCGACCTGTCGGAAAGGCCGCGGGAGTAAGAACCACGGCGGTGGTGCTGCAACGCGTGCGGGAAAGGATTCAGGCTCTAACAGGTTAACGGGGAGGCGGAGAGAGAAATAAACGTTTAATAAAAACGAGCAAATTTGGTGCTAGATGGCAGGAGCACCAGCCCTGTGGGGGGCATCCTTAGTGCGGGATGCCCTGGTCCTGGCTGGCTGCCCGGGCTCGAGCGACGACTTCTTGTTGCGCCGCAAGGTCCGAGCTGCTCAGCCGGTCCACCCACTGCTCGGGGAGGCGGAAAATAAAATAGCCACATTTTCCAAGAAATGCCTCGTTAGAAAGATAAAAAGACCGTACTCTCGAGAGCTCCTTAACGAGCCACTACACGCTCACCAGCAGCCCACACTGCGTATGCGCTGCCTGCCCTAAACGCGGTACATGCACGCGCGATGGACTTGACAGCCTGAGAAAAGGAGACCGACGGCGTGGAAGATCCGAGAAAGAAAATATTTGACGTTGATGTGAACTGCACGAGAAGGAACAGCTCTGGTGTCGTGCATACTTGAAGCTCTGGTATGCACGATCAAGCTCTGGTGTCCAGGTTAAACGTGCCGTATACAGAGTTTATGTATGCGTGAACGCGCTGAGGATAGCGTGCAACTTAGTGAACTCGATGATCTGTGAGGTCCGCTAAAGCGTGCGCGTGCGCGCGTGCAGCGGGCCTCTGCCCGTGTATGTCGACGATGTTTCATATCGCGTGTGAGCCAGACACCGAAGTGGGAATGCGTGCACTACGTTTGTTTGTGAGCGGCTGCTCGAGACGACTCTGGCTAACCGACCGTGTAGCAGCTGAGCGTCGTCCCGATGTACCGAGAAGTAAAGCGGTTCCTGGAAAGATGTTTTGTTCGAACAGCTGGGCGAACTAGAGCCCAGGCCCGTACTTTTCACGGCGCGTATGTTTCGACGTTGTTCTTTGGAATTTGCGAACGTCTATCGCCAACCGTCGGTCCTCGCGCATGGCGACAACGTGCTAAACAATAAAGTAACGACCTTTTCGGTGAAACGGTCTGTGGACACTCTCCCAGTGTGCGTACAGCTGTTCACCGGGAACGCGGACAAGAAAAGAGGGTTAAAAACGACGTAAAATAGAACGCTTCTCCGTGATCCACTGTGAGTGTGAAAGGCGTGATTCAGATGCAAATAGAATTAAACAGGGCGTAGTTAGGTTAAAATAAGAACCATTAAAGTTCGCCAAGTGTCGTTCTTCGTGTCTTTTGTGCATGTGCATCTCTCTCTCTCTCTCTCTCTCTCTCTCTCTCTCTCTCTCTGAGCATGCGTATGTGTGTGCGTATATGTGTATGTGTGTGTGTGTAACACAATCTATACCTATAAAGAGAACAGAATGCCCATCCAAAACTTGTAGATGTAGAGAATTGAAATTTTGCTAGTAAACTTGCGTCATGGCGTAGGTGCTCACTAGGGCGGGGTTTTCGGAAATCGCACTCCTAACAAAGGAAAAGGGCGAAATTGTGTTTTCGTAAATTTTTGATTATATCGATCACCCGTTCACATATCGAAGTGCTTTTTGCTGATATGGGTAGGCTTTAAGAATATCTAAAAAGTAGTTTTAGGATTTCGCCCTAACCAACACGAGCCGAATAGGCCTAACAAGTGATGTCATGTCAACACCTAGCAAAACTGCTGGTTCAAATGGCTTCAGATTTCATAAGCACATTGGGATTACGGTGTTGGAGTTCAATAATGTGGAAAATTTTAAAATTTTCAGTGATATTTTCAGGAGTGAGTAAAAAGAGGTGAAATAATTTTTCAGGTATTATTTTTTTTTATCGCTCGCCATTTGAGAGATTGAAATGGTTTTTGTTGACATAGGTAACTTGCTCAGGTATCTAAACACTGTTTGTTCTACAACGTTTTTCGGTGACAGCCACCTAATAGAGGCATTCATGGTTTCGGGAAAACCGTGTTTTTACAAATTCCTCAATAAGCGCACAGCTCGTTGATATATATAATTCATTTTTTCTTGCAAATGGTGCTTATCCAGTTGCCCAAAAATTAATTTGGGGATTTTTCTGAACATGTGGATAAAAAGACCAGCGAGATTTTTAATTTGCCTTCCTCTGCATAGAATTAATTTGAATTTCCCCGCGTTCGCGTAGCGCTCGCCATCTGTTGGCACTTAGTGCAACCCCGCGCATCCCATAGGAGTTGGTGTCATTTCTAACTGTGACCGATGAGCATCGTTTCTACACGCGCAGATAACCCTTAAGTCCCATGGGTAAGAGTACCATCTTTCACCCAGTCCGCCTCACATCTTTTGTTTCCAATGCAACCTCTTCCCGAATGCAAATTCTGTTTCCAACACGGCACCTCTCCTCATATCACATTAGAGTGCAAGCAAAACCCCAATCTCCCCCTCTTCCAACTCCCGTTTCCACTTCTGAGCTGTGGGAGAACCTGGTGACTAGCAGCGATCTGGATGTCTAGACACTTTTTGGTCTTTAGAGTGAAGGCTGCCCGCTCATCACTTGGCTGCCTGGAATAAAGAACCACTCCCACTTCACCGGCTCAATAGAACGTTTTTCACTCACTCACTCGCTTGAGCGCACCATTACCACGACACGCCTCCGGCTGGAGCCCATGTATTTACAGCAGGCAGGAGTTCCTAATTGTGTACCACTTCACGATGAGCTAGCCAATTATGACAACAACAAAAAACTGAACACGTGTTATGCCCATTAGTGTCATTAGTATAATGGTCCCCCCAGGCATCGCCGAGTACTACCGCTAGTCACACATATTTGGCTGCTTTGTCCCGCGAGACATTCTCAACAAATTAATTCTACGCTCGATAATATTCGCAAATCCAGAGTGCCGCATTCTTCCGAACAAAAGCCCATAGCAGACGAAAAATAAATAGGTACACAAATACCGACGAATGAAGATACGTGAGCGCCAAAAGTCCCACACGAAATACGCGCACGGTGCAACGAGCACAAATAACGCCTAATTCCCCGCGACCAATCACGGCAGCCATTCAGGTCGTTCCGGACACAACCAGAACTGAAAAAGCAGCGCCGGGGCGCTGAGATATCGAAGGGAAGGGGCCGACGACAATCGCTTCCGCACCCGTTGTTGAGTAGTGTTTTCTTTGTCGAAAACAGTACGGAAAACCGCAGGCGTGAACTTGCCTTTAGATATTAGCGAGTTCCCGCTCGACTGCGCGTAACTTAACGGGGCGGCTGGTGCCGCGCGCGCAGGAGATCTCCAAGGAACGATGCGAACAGTGTGGGGTTCACCTGAAGAACTGTTTATTATACGCACAGGTATACACTACTGAAAGAGGGTAAGGGCACGAACAAAGAGGAGAGTCTCGGTGCCTCAAATGGCAATGGTTGGCGTCGGTTCGTCTGCAAGCGCGCACACATATAAACACACGTCGCTCGCTGGCGCCGCACCGTCCGGGGGTCTGTGGCACTTCGGATGCGCGGCATGGTGTAAACAGCGGCCGCTTTTCGTTCCGATCCTCGTCTTCGGTTACTTGATCCGGGGCCTCCAAAGTCCTCCCGAGCTCTTCCCCGTCAGCGACGTGTAAACTTTAGACACGCCTTCCGAGAACGGAGGAATTCTTAACATCTTCCCCCCCAATGAGCCTCTGCTCATTCTTATTACAGCTCCAGAGGGTAAAGCGCTTGAACTGGCCGCCGTAATTCTTTCTTGTTAGGAAGAACTATTCTGCAGGCCCGAGCCTTTCCGTCTCGTCCAGGAAACGTCTCGTCCACCCTGCAAAGTTTCCACAGCTGGCGAGGTGTTTTCTCTTCGCCGAGCAAGACAATGTCTCCCTCCTTGACGCTCTTCTGCGGGAGCCCCGCTGCGAAGTGCGCCGAGCGTAGCTCCACCAGATATTCACGTCTCCATCGTCTCCAGAACAAATCCATAAGGGCGCTGCGTCGCTGCGATTGCCTTGTGACTGTACTTTTCGTAGATGTCGTTACGATATTACCGCCGGGGGAGGGCAAACTTGTAAACCTACGTCCGATGAGTAAGTGCGACGGGGTCAAAGGCGTGAGTTCTTCCGCCTGAGAGTGCACGTAGGTGAGCGGACGAGAATTGACAACCGCTTCCGCCTGAGTGAGAATGGTTACTATGCTGTCGTAGTCGAGTGCACTTCTTCCAAGAACCTTTCGGAGAACGTTCTTGACTGTACGTACCATTCTCTCCCAGAAACCACCCCACCATGCTGCTCTTTCCACTATGAATTTCCAAGTTATTCGATGGTCACTTAGGTATGCCTGAGTGTCGCTTCCCTTGATGGCGTGGAAGATTTTGTTCATGTCCGCTGAGGCTCGCTTGAACGTGAGAGCGTTGTCCGAGTACACAGTTTTAGGTATTCCTCTTTTCGCAATAAATCTCCTCAACGCCATAAGAAATGTCTCAGTAGTCCCATACAAAAATATTGTATGGTCGGCTATAGAAAATTCTTTTTATGGTCGGCTTTAGCTATTTGGCCCAATATTCTTTAGACGTTTCTGTGGGTGTCTTTAGCGAATCGTATCGCCATTCCTATGGGTGTCTTTAGCTTCTTCTATAGCCAGTTCTGTGGTTGTCTTTAGATATTCCTATCGACATTCCTATGGGTGTCTTTAGGTTCTTCTATAGCCGGTTTTATGGTTGTCTTTAGTGTCTTTAGGTTGTTCTATAGCCGGTTCTGTGGTTGTCTTTAGATATTCGTATCGACATTCCTATGGGTGTTTTTATCTTCTTCTATAGCCGGTTCTATGGCTTTCTTTAGGTCTTCTTTCGATATCGCTATGGCAATATAAGAAGCTAAAGACACCCATAGGAATATCCATAGAAATGGCTAAAGACAGCCATAGAAATGTCTAAAGATAATTGGGCCAAATAGCTAAAGACAACCATAAGAAGGATTTTCAATAGCCGACCATACGATATTTTTGCATGGGCTGCAGCCAGAAGAGAATCGCCACTACTTGAAACACAGCGACAGCAGCAGCCTCTGGGAAATTATTAACACGCTGCCATGCCGGCATATAGCCTTGCGGATCTCTAGAACTTCTCCTGTGGCACTTAGGTTGTGTGGCTATCTGCATTATGTAATATATTGTCGCGAAGCCCCGGTTCCATTTGCTTTTTTCAATTTCTTAGCATCCCTCTTCGGCCACCGAGGCCCCGCTTTTCTAAGAAACGTGTTGCCGAGTGTGTGTTGGCCCGTCGGCCGACCAGGAGACGACGGGGAGCGAGCAGGCGCCTCGGCTTCTGTTACCTCGGCCGCGGCGTTCCATGCCCCCCCGTGGCGTGTGCGCTGGTCGCGTTCGGGCTCCGTGTCTCCAGTGTTCTTCCGACGACTTTCCCTTTCACCCTGTTTACTTTAGTGCGTTTTGTCTAACTACTTGCTCTACGCCCGTAAATTCTCCAAGCGCGCGTTTTCGAGTCTAAACCTTGTGTCTGTGTTTTTGGTCCTTTTCACTTTGGCGGGGACATGTCTGATTGGAGCTTAGAAGCGTCTTCCTGATTGGCTGCGGATGTGCCTTAGCCTCTTCCCACGCGGTCCGCACACGCTAGGATGCGCTTTTCCCCCCAATGCGTCCCCCCAAAGCAAATATAACGCGGCCCCTCTGGCGATCGGGAGAGGAGGGCAACACCAGGAGAGCCGTTTGCTGCCGATCGTCGGGGCCAGACGCCGGGAGCCCTTCGCCCGCCAACCATGTTTCGTTAAGTACTCTGAATCTTTTGACTGCCTTTTTCATCTATGTAATAAGTGTAATTGTCTCAAGTTTGTATGTGCTAAATGTCATCAATGTCATCCGTAAAGTAAACAAGTTAACCTTAAAACTTCTTCGACGTCTCGACTTTTTCCTTCCGATCTTCAAGCTACAGTAGCGGCAGTATGTGACCAAAATACTACGTTACAATATGCTCCATGAACACTTCAGCGATATAGGGGGAGTGCAAGGTTGCGACTGCAAACAAGTCGCCAGTTTTCATTCACAAAAGGCTTAAACAAAGGCAAACAAGAAAAGCAAAACCAAGGGGTTTATTCATCCCATTCATTACATAAAGAGCTACTATCTACGCTACTTCGCCGCCAGTAAACTGTTGTTCACATACGCCGATCGAAACACACAGCACACGCATTCCAACACTCTGGCTCACGCTTACGTCATTCGCTCGACAGCCACACTACGCGGCACATTTTCCACGAACGCCCACCGAGACACATATACCTACAGGTGCTGGGTAGTCCACAGAAAATAGAACACTCAGAAGTCGTTCATTTCACTCAGTACTCAATGCACGAAGTTGCAAGTATGGTGGCTGAAATGTAAATGCACTCTTAATTAAACAATGAAGATGGTCGCACATAATGCAATAATAAAAAACGTTTTCCAAGTCTGTTCAATTATTTCCTTGTACGTTTTCTCAGTTCGCGAAAAAGTAATTATATTTGTCTCATCACTGCGGCGAAATCTTCACTTCTGAGTACATTGCAATGCCCATGTGGTGCAGAGTAGCTTGGAAGCGTATTCTTGAACACCAAAAAAAGTCCTGCATTTCTCGCACAATACAGCCTCTTCAGTTCGTAAGATCACTCACCCTGGAGTTTTGCGTACGATGAAATTCCTGTCGCGGTATCGCAGGTGTCCATTTTCGCATGACTTCGAGTTGATGTTGAAATAATCGTAACACTGTCACCGTAAACACCGAAATTTCCGACAGCGAAAAGCGGCACATTTGCTTGGCGTCCCACCATCAACACGAACACATTGCAGTCGAGTCGTAAATTTCTAACATTAGGCAACACGTGCCAGGCCCGCGCACATGAGCAAGGAGACGCGATGTGGCTGACTGAGTACATCCTGGTATAAGCAGGTCCATCGCGCTAGCAAATAGTGCGGAGATACGTGCCCATCTTTCGACCTTTTTCTAACTTGTTTTCTGGTAATGATTTTATTTGGCAAATACAACATCGCTTAACGTTTTGTTTTCTTCATCCGAAAAAACTATATCTGTTATCAGCACTGAGGGAAAATTTTCTGCCACTATTATTGCTGCGCGCACGAATACTAACACAGCACAGAACGACCGACCCTCTTTTCCACGAAAACTTCCCTTCGCACGACCGGGCTACAGCGTCGACGCGCGCGGCACTCACGCCGCACCTCCCCGGCCGATCGTTGTCCCCTCTACCTTTTCAACGCTTCCCAGAACTTCCTGTCCCTGCCTCCTTGGGTCCAGCTTGGGTAGCTCTCCCCCTTTCTCAATGACTAATTTCAAAGTGAGCTCCGCGGGAGAAGGAATGCGGTTGTTCGCAGATGCCACCATATTTCTGACTGCGCCCGCAGGAACGGGGCCACAAAAGTTCTTTCCAATTTGCTTCGACGCTGAGAAGGCCGTTTTCAGAGAAGCCCGCTTTTCCACTTGACCGCAGCAGCGAAGGGCCGCAGAGGAAGAATTCTCCGAACTTGTACGTCTTTCGGTCGGCGTTCATTCGCAAGCTTTGCCGACGCACAGCATCCAAAGTTGCAACCTGAATTTGAGCGTTAATCTGTCTGTAGCTGCCTTTAATCGTACTTTTCCCGTATTGTTGGTATATTAGGTACCTAACGTTATTGAACAAAAACTTTCATATAACTGGCCGATGAACCTCATCATCATTATTCAGTCTGTGTTGTAGATGTAGCTAGGTAAATCATGAGTGTATAAATTACGCGTCATACGTCATATTGGAACCAGCGGAATAGAATTTAATGACGCGCTCGAATTATACCTTTATAGGCTAACACTTTTTTATTAGCGGCTGGAGACTTAGAGGCTTATGTCACTATGTAGTTAGCTAAGGAAGCTTTTATGGATGCAAGCCTCTAAATTCGGCGCCAAACGCTTTCCTAATTCCGGCTAAATGTTGCTTAATTGTCACACGTCTAAAGGTTTACAGTTTGCGCTGTAGCCAGCCGCAGAAACTTTTATGGGTGCCTCTCTTTAGCTTTAGGGCAGATTCTCTCTAATAGCTGGCAGAAGACAGCTGAATGGTTCCAATTATGTAGACTTAGAGCGAGACAACGGCCTATATCCAGCCAAATGAGCTTTTATGGCTTTATCTCTTTAGCTTTAGCACGAATTCTTTTCAATAGCTGGCAAAAGACAGCTCAATGGTTTTGAGTCTGTAGAGTTAGAGCTAAAAAACGGCCTATAGCCAGCCAAATGAGCTTTTATGGCTTTCTCTCTTTAGCTTTAGCACGAACTCTTTCCAATAGCTGGTAAAAGACAGCTGAATGGTTTCAAGTCTGTAGACTTAAAGCTAAACAATGGTCTATAGCCAGCCAAAAGAGCTTTGTCGCGGCTAGCCTATAGAACTAAAGCCATAGATTTTTCTTTAGCTGGCTTCAGTAGCCTGAATAGCTGTGACTCTATAGACTAAACACACTAGGATGTTCTATAGTCGTCTAAAGAGAATTGTATGGTTTACATTCTTTAGTGCAGAATGCATAAAAACTTCAATAGCTGGCTATAGCCTAATTTATGCACTTTTATGGGTGACCATAGGGACCCATAGGCGGCCATAGCTCACCATACATTTTTCTATAGACGCCCATAAGGCATTTTTGTATGGGGTGAGGTATCTTACAGCTCTAGGTGTACCGCCCTGGTTGTAGCGCAAGTAAAGAGCGCTATATAACACTTCCGCATGCTTCCTTGGTCCGTGTAAATATGGGACCCGCGAAGTCTACACCCGTAACCTCAAAGGGGTCCGCCTGAGTCACCCTGTCAGCTGGTAGCGGGGCCTGAGCTTCCGCGGCAGGTCGACAACTCTGTCTTTGACACGGGACGCAGCGTCTTATGGCTGATTTCACGGCTTGTCTTGCGCGAATGATCCAGTAGTTCTCACGGAGGTGGGATAACGTATCTCGTACTCCTGCGTGTAGAAGCCTCTTGTGTTCCCCGCGAATCAGAAGGCCAGCGTAAGGGTGCCTCGCAGACAGAATGATCGGATGTATTGTTCTCTCTTGCTCTGCACTGTTTTGCAGCCGACCTCCAACCCGTAGCAGTCCCTCGTTGTCTAGGAACGGGTTCAAATCTTTTATCGGGGATTTTCGGTCGAGCGGCTTGGATGCACTGAGGGTCCGTACTTCATTTCCGAATGTTTCCATCTGTGAAATCCTCAGCCAGTACCTCTCCGCCTCGGTCATCTCTTCGGCTGACAGGCTCCCCATCCTTTTCTCCGAAGAGGTTCGGCAGTTGTAGAGGAAGCGCTTGATCCACGCTGTTGTCCGAAGCACTCTAGTGAGGGAACTCTTTTCGCTTAGGTTTATCAGAACAGCTGGTTCGCCGTCTGTTATGGTGTTTAGCACCGGCGTTCTGATTTCTTCTTGCCAGAGTTGGGGATCAGCAAGGCAGGGTTCGAAGGCGGGGTACGTTTTGCTTTTGTTGAGCCACTCTGGCCCTTCCCACCATTGCTTAGCATTCACCAAAACTGATGGTAAGATACCCCTGGTTAATATGTCTGCGGGGTTTTCCTTTCCGGGACAGTGGTTCCACACTGCGGGATTGGTCAGTTGTTGTACCTCTTGGACTCGGTTTGAAACAAAAGGCTTCCATTTGGAGGCGGAACTTTTGATCCAGCTTAAGGCTATCGTTGAGTCTGTCCAGCAGTGAACTGTCATGCCTTCCATTCCCAACTGTTTCGTCAGGTTTTTTGCCAGCCGTGCGCCGATAACGGCTCCCATCAATTCCAGTCGCGGTAGTGACAGTCGCTTGAGAGGAGCCACTCTCGCTTTAGCCATCAACAATGTCACCGTGGTGCATCCATTTTCTGTCCTTGCTTTAACATAAGCAACAGCGCCGTATGCCTTTGGGCTGGCATCACAGAACACATGGAGCTCCACTTCTGTGCACGCATGGCTGAGGTCACGAGCGAGCAGCCTAGGTGTTGCGATCTGCCTCAGCATAGGCAGCTGGTGGCACCACTTGTCCCACGTCTCAACTATATCGGGTGGGAGACTTTCGTCCCAGTCTATCCCTCGTTCCCACAGGCTCTGAAACATTACTTTCGCAGTAGTCGAAATTGGCGCGAGGAAGCCAAAGAGGTCAAACACGCGTGCAGATGCCTGCAGAAGAAATCGCTTCGTGTCTTGTCGCTTGCTCAAAACGTCAATCAGCGTCTTCATCTCAAACACAAAATCGTCACTTTCCGGCCTCCACTCGACTCCAAGAATTTTTGTCATCGTCACGTCGGAAAATCCGCTTTGGGTTCGATCTGTTTCCGACAATGCCTCTTCGAGCTTGAATTCGTTCGATTTCCATTTACGGAGGTTCATGCCAGCTAGCTGCATGATTTCCTGTGATTCTCGACAAATCTTTTCCGCCTCCTCCAGGTTGTCAGCTCCCGTTACAAGATCGTCCACGTACAAGTGGTCACGTAGCATCCCTGATGTTGCAGGAAACAAGTTATGCACAGAGTCGTGATGGTGCTTTAAGGTAGCTGCGAGCAGAAATGGACTAGAGGTAACTCCAAAGGGCACTCTTGTCATTCGATACTCCTTGATCGGAGGAAGAACTTCTCCCCGTCTGGGAACGCTTTCGTACCAAAGGAAGCGTAGTGCATCGCGATCCATTTCCGCAAGCCCAACCTGGAGAAAGGCCTTCTCAATGTCAGCCATGATGGCCACATTGTGCATCCTGAACCTAATGAGGATATCCGACAGGTTCGGATTTAGGTTCGGCCCAGCAGATAGTACCTCATTCAAAGACCGCTGACCTGGTGCGCTTGACGAAGCATCAAAAACTACTCTTAATTTGGTAGTTTCACTGCTCGGGCCCGTTACGCCGCGATGCGGCATGTAATAAACAGGCCCCCTCGGGGACTCACCCGCGTCGGGAACTTCCTCAGCGTGTCCGGTAAGGAAGTAGTCCCGCATCGCCCTGTCGTAGGCCTCAGCCGTGCCTTCACTGCGCAAAAGCTTTGTAGTCAGAGAGGAGAGCCTCGCAAGAGCCGTCGTCTTGTTATCCGCAAGCTCGTGTATGTTTTCTTGCCAAGGAAGGGCAACGCAGTAGCGACCGTCCTTGTAAGCGACGTTTTCTTTGAAGTCCTGTAGCACTTGCTTCTCGGTGTGGGTGTTATCTGGCTTGTCCGTAATGCCTATGTGCTCCAGCTCCCAGAATGATTTTAGCTGCTTGGAAAGATTGTCGTCATCCAGGTCGGCGCTTACCGTTACGCGCAAGACCCCGGTGCTGGCGTGATAGGCGACAGCGGATGACGAAGTTGACGCACTTCCCTGCAACGTCCATCCGAAAACCGTCTCCACGGCGACGAGCCCGCTTAGTAGGCGCTTGATGTTACCGGTGGCCACCTCCCAGTAATAATCGGCTCCTAGGAGGAGTCCTACTTCGTCGAGACGGGACCCATCGACCGAGCAGTCGGCGACCTCCATTCCTTGTTCATTAAGGTATGCCACGGTGGTCATCTCAGGAGCTGGTATTACGTCGCAGCAAATATGAGGGACCTCCAACGCTTCCACTCGGACTTCGTTTCCGCTTTGTTGGTTGCGCAGCCACAGCTCGACGCGGCGGCATTTTTTTTGCTCAGTGGGCCTCTCGTTGCCAAAGGTCATAATTGTCAGTTTTTCCTCTCCCAGGACGCGGAGTTTTAGCCGTCGCGATAGTTCTTGTTTCACAAATGTGCGCTTACTTCCGCCGTCGAGAAGGAGCCTCACTTTGGATCGCTCGTGAGGTCCCTCTGCCCAAACTTGAGCAGTTTGCAGCATAATGCGGACAGCGCCAATCGTCGCTGCTGCCTGAAGTGACGACTCTGCGGTAGGCGCTGGCGGGGCCGCAACCTGGCTCGATGGTTTCGTTTGGTGCATTTGAAGCAACGTCTCTCTTGTTTCAGTATGTTGCTCTTTTGTTCGAGAGAAACACCCGCCTGGCAGTCGGCTGTCAGGTGACCACGTGCTTTGCAAAAGGCGCATGCATTTTCCTTCTTATCCGCGAACGCTGACAGGACTGACGACGATGCCTGCTTTTGGTCGTTTCCCATGCGGTTCTGTTTGTTTCGTGGCGAATGAGACTCTTGAAACCGGCAAGTACCGTACTCTGCTCTCTCTCTGCTCTCGATTTCATTTCGCAGGAAGTCTAGAAAACTCAGTAGCTCATCCTCGGTTCTATCACTGCGAGCTGTCTTCCTGCGACAGTACTCCAAGCGAAGCTCCTTTGGAATGCTCTTTCGGAGGACCGTGAGCAGCAGCACTCCGTAGCCGCTCGGCGGCACGCCCAACGACTCCAAACTTCGGACACCAGCCTGAATTTCATCGTACAGCATCCTCAGCCTCCCTGTTTCCTCGACGTTCAGCACGGGTCGAATCGACAGCAACCGCGACATATGATCCTCGACGATCACTTCATCTTTGCCGAACCTCTCCAAAAGGGTTTTGACCGCGATCTCGTAGTTTCTGTCTGTCAACGTAAGGCCTTCGATTGCAGCGGCAGCTCGTCCTGTCAGATAGCTTGAGAGATACTTAAATTTGTCAATGGCTGGAAGCGCTGAATTCTTGTGGATTGTCGACTCGAATTCGTTCCAGAATTTCGGCCATGAGCGCACGTCTCCGTTGAATTTTGCAATTTCGAGCTTCGGAAGTCTGGTGGTTGCCTCCTGTGTTTGAAACGGCGTCGTACTTGACGCGGGAGCCGGGGACTGTGTGTTGCTCGTTGAACTGGTGTTAACTTGCGATGAAACCGCCGGGGCAATGTCGCTAGCTGTTCCCATTTTGATAGCTCTTTTGAGGCTTGTTTTCATCGAGCTTATTTTTGTGCTGTACGCACTACAGCTGGCCAATTCTTCATCAAGCTGGTCGATGTCTATCTTCTTTTCGACGTTCTCGTTAGCTACTCTAAGCTCTTCAGATTGTTGGATAAGCAAGTCAAACAATTCTTCCAGCTCACCGATCGCTGCTGGTGACGCTTGCAGTAGCTGGTTGGCGGTTGCAATGGTCTTGTCGATGCTGTTGCGAATTGCTGCTTGCTTTCTCTGGAGTCGATCCATGATGCTCTCGGTGTCGCTTGGTCGACTTCTCCCGGGTTTCGGCACCAAAATGTTGAGTAGTGTTTTCTTTGTCGAAAATAGTACGGAAAACCGCAGGCGTGAACTTGCCTTTAGATATTAGCGAGTTCCCGCTCGACTGCGCGTAACTTAACGGGGCGGCTGGTGCCGCGCGCGCAGGAGATCTCCAAGGAACGATGCGAACAGTGTGGGGTTCACTTGAAGAACTGTTTATTATACGCACAGGTATACACTACTGAAAGAGGGTAAGGGCACGAACAAAGAGGACAGTCTCGGTGCCTCAAATGGCGATGGTTGGCGTCGGTTCGTCTGCAAGCGCGCACACATAAACACACGTCACTCGCTGGCGCCGCACCGTCCGGGGGTCTGTGGCACTTCGGATGCGCCGCATGGTGTAAACAGCGGCCGCTTTTCGTTCCGATCCTCGTCTTCGGTTACTTGATCCGGGGCCTCCAAAGTCCTCCCGAGCTCTTCCCCGTCAGCGACTTGTAAACTTTAGACACGCCTTCCGAGAACGGAAGAATTCTTAACACCCGTCGTTATTCACTGTTACACGCTCGTCGGACGCACGATCGCAACAGGCGTAGTACGTCGGCGCGCTTCAGCGTATGCAGTTCAGCTGCTGATGAGCCCGATCGCGTTCACACGACGCCACACCCAACAGTCGGATGCGTTGAGAACCTCCCCCGCTCCACAGAGGCGAGCTTCATGCCGCCCAGATAAGAAAGCCTCAACACCCTCGTCTTTCACCCACGCTTCTCAAGAAACGATGCGATCGTCGTTTCCTCGCAGTGGTGGGAGCTGCGTGTGCCATCGATGCGTTATACTCCACGATGACGACGCTCGGAGGCTTTGTCTTCTGGGGGGTTTTCTACGGCCGCGCTGGCCGAGACTGTTATCGAAGGCACCACTCGCTTACGAAATGAACGCGCGGATCAGTCGCCGGGGAAAGAACAGGGAGCTGAAACGGTCATCCTAAGTGGGCTTCACCTTCATCGGAACGCAACGGAGGCCTTTCTCGTAAACAATTCCTTCACCCGCAGAAGTGTACTTCCGGGTCCAGGTGGCACGTGGGGAGCCACCGGTGTAAACTTGCCGCCGCTAGCTTTGAAGAAAATCGGCATCGCATTGAAAGCTTTGAACAAATCCCCGAAATTCTGCATCGGTGGGTCGCATTTAGAAATCAAACTGAACGGGTAGCAATTCAGTGTGATCAGTACAGGTTGATGTGCTTTAGAAGCTAACACTTAGGCACCAAAAGGAAAACTCTCAACACTGACATGTGACATTAAACACCCATTGCAGCCCAACAGACCATGTGCCGTGAGGATGGCTCCGTGCATAACAGATTGTTCACACAGCGTAACACATGAACGCCATCCTCAGGGACATTCCCTGCTTTTACGAAACGGGCCAAGGTGAGCACCGCAAGTTTTTGTGTTCAAAGGTGCGCGACGTAATTGGTAGTCTATATGCTGACGTCAGCGCAAACCATCTAAACACTTGTACACCATTTAAACGCTTCCCTTCCGCAGGCGCAGCAATTTTATTCCAGAGCTGTTCGCAATGCTTTATGATTGGTGCATTCTGGGCTCTGAGTTCAATTAAGCATTCGATAAGAATATATTTCTGGCTTCTGCCGCCCGATTAACGGCTGTCATCAAGCGCCGTGTGCCCGATACCATGTACCAACTGCGGAGCACCAAGTGCACAGGGTTAGGTTCTTTTGTTTCGTTAGTCATTTGCTGAAATAAAGAAATAAACAATTATACTCCTTCTCTCCCTCTCTCTCCCTCTCTCTATGTATATGTATATGTATATATATATATATAATAAGGAAATGAGGGGCTCGTTGAGGAAATACAGAAACATAGGTCGGCAGTCTCCAACGCCAAAGGAGGCGTAGGGGTGTGGTTAGGCTCTATTTTTTACTACGGTTAATGAAGTTAAGATTTTTTTAAGTATAAGGAAGAAATAAAGAACGAAAAACACGCGCCCAGAGTGGGGACCGAACCCACGCCTTTCGATTAGATCTCGAATGCCTTACCAATTCGGCTATCTGGGCGACTGTGTTCTCCTTCACTTTCTGGGCTATTTATATTTACTAGAAG